>NC_143039.1:14067500-14080000 GCF_057628025.1 Oncorhynchus mykiss
ATGTGGACAAGTATCCTGTCTTTATTATAATTGTGTTCAGGATAAAATAGGGGTCATGTTAGCAGTAACTGTATAAAGTTACTATGAAACCAACGTAAATAAAAGCAATTTTTCTCAGTTCCAAGCTATGAGCAGTTACTGCCTTTTTGCTTGGTAGGGCAGTATAATTGTCTGAAGTCAAACAATAGGCTGCTATTCTTGTAAACATTCACATATAACAGGCTATTTATAGACATTCATTGAATTTCTCCTTCCAACCAGGGAGTGAGCGGAGAGCACAGCTAAGCACATGGAGAACCCAGAGAATGGTGAGACATCGACGGTCTTTAAGCAAGGCTACTTACAGTGACACCATCCCAAGTGGCAGCACCAGTGGAGCTTGAAGCACTTCCCGTGGCTGTGTGTTGCGCAGATGGACAGTCCGTCGCACGGGAGAAAGTCCGGTCTCCCCGCGCAGCTCCGGGCCAACGCCTGTGCCTCATCCAACTTCTCGCTCTTCCGTCCGCCCGACGCGGCCATCGCGCAGCGCACACCCCAGGATCAAACGCACGCCATGTAACCCATCGGAGAACGCAGTTTTAGCCCACCAGCCAAAAATGGTCTGGAATTTCGGTTTTGGTCTCAAAACCTCAGCAAACGCCAAATGTCTAACCAGGGAGGAAACTCCAAAGCGTGACGCAAACGAGTTAAATGTGGCACGGTTGTAGCCACCCCCCCAAGCAGCACAGAGAGAATCAAAATGCGATGAAAGTTCCAGTTCCACGAATACGATTGACAGCTTGTTTTACGTAAACATCTGGATCTCCAGCCGCTGGAATGATTTTCTGTAAACGTCGACGAGGTTATCTCAGCCAGAGAGATTTCCGTGGCGTATCCCGTGTCAGGCTTTCATTTGATATAGCCAGCCTTCTATCAGCCTGACAAGAGACTCCCCTGTCTGTTGATGAAGCCCTCGCCGTTTCCTTCCTCTTAGGCTATCCCCTCCTCCTCCTCTCTTTCTCTCCCTCTCTCTCTCTCTCTCTCTCTCTCTCTCTTTCTCTCTCTTCCCCCCCCCCCCCCCCCTCCAGTTCGGTTCAGCCATAAAGGAAGTCCGATATTTGGTCTATTGTCCTCATTTCTGGCTTTAATAGCCTTTCCTCCGAAATCATAACTGATTCAAATGAAAGTAATCATGTAAACAAAGCCTATAATTTGAATCATTAGCAACCTTTTTCAAGATAAATATAGGTCATTCTGTTAACGGATCCTTCATTTTTTTAATTTTAAATTTTATTAATTTACACTTTATTTAACTAGGCCAATCAGTAAAGAAAAAAATCTTATTTACAATGATGGCCTACCAAAAGGCGAAACAAAATTTGGACAAATCACACATCATGATCAGAGAGACACCACAATCCTACATAAAGAGAGACCTAAGACAACAGCATAGCATGGCAGCAACACATAACACAGCATGGTAGCAACACAACATGACAACAACATGGCAGCAACACATAACACAGCATGGTAGCAACACATAACACAGCATGGTAGCAACACATAACACAGCATGGTAGCAACACATAACACAGCATGGTAGCAACACATAACACAGCATGGTAGCAACACATAACACAGCATGGTAGCAACACAACATGACAACAACATGGCAGCAGCACAAAACATGGTACAAACATTATTGGGCACAGACAACAGCACAAAGGGCAAGAAGGTAGAGAACGTAGAGACAACAATACATCACGTGAAGCAGCCACAACTGTAAAAGTGTCCATGACTGAGTCTTTGAATGAAGAGATGGAGATAAAACTGATCAGTTTAAGTGTTTTTGCAGCTCGTTCCAGTCACTAGAGGAGCGACCCAGAGATGTGTGTGCTTTGGGGACCTTTAACAGAATGTGACTGGCAGAACGGATGTTGTATGTGGAGGATGAGGGCTGCAGTAGAGGGAGTGAGGCCTCTGATTGAGAACCATACCAGGCCAAACACAGAAATACCAAATCATAGAAAAACTAACATAGACAACCCACCCAACTCACGCCCTGACCATACTAAAACAAAGACATAACAAAATAACTAAGGTCAGAACGTGACAAAGATGTTGTTCTTGTTGTTATTAACTGGGGATAATGGCTTAACCAGATAATTACATTCAATCAAAAATATAGGTAATTTTGGTATAGAATTCTGGAATTTATGCTTGTGTATAAAGTATTTGGAAACAAGAATTTTAAAAATCACAATCATTTCAATGGTCTTGTTATCATTGCAATAGTAACATGTTATATCCTTCATGTCAAAAACATGGGTAGTGTTCATAATGGTAACATATTATATCCTCCATGTAAAACATGGGTAGTGTTCATAATGGTAACATATGATATCCTCCATGTAAAACATGGGTAGTGTTCATAATGGTAACATATTATATCCTCCATGTAAAACATGGGTAGTGTTCATAATGGTAAATAAGTATTCTGCAAGGTTTTCACAAAATGATGACATACATTTACATTCAAAGAACAAGTGAAGACGCAGACATCATCAATAGCCACACATTCGGACAACATAGAATTACATGGATGTATCTTATGTAGAATTTTGAGATGCACTTCCTTAAATTTGTCTGGTATACAATATTTGTAAGGCCTTAAAACTTATTTGGGAACAGGGGGCAGTATTGAGTAGCTTGGATGAATAAGGTGCTCAGAGTAAACTGCCTGCTGCTCAGGCCCAGAAGCTAAAATATGCATAGAAAACACTCTAAAGTTTCCAAAACTGTTAAAATAATGTCTCTGAGTATAACAGAACTTATATGGCAGGCAAAAACCTGAGAAAAATCCAACCAGGAAGTGGGAAATCTGAGTTTTGTAGTTTTTTAAAGTGATTGCCTATCTATGGGGTCAGATTGCACTTCCCAAGGCTTCCACTAGATGTCAACAGTATTTAGAACGTTGTTTGAGGCTTCTACTGTGAAAGGGGAGCGAATAAGAGCTGTTTCAAACAGTGGTCTGGCTGAAAGCCTTTAGCTAAGTCTCGCGTGCGGCCGTGAGCACGAGCTCCGTTCCTTTTCCTTTCTAATGAGAAAGGAATTGTCCGTTTGGAATATTATTGAAGATTTATGATAAAAACATCGGAAAGATTGATTATATACATCATTTGACATGTTTCTACGAACTGTAAATTAACTTTTTGGACTTTTCGTCTGGACTTAGTGCCCGCGCCTCGTGCATTTGGATTAGTGTACTAAACGCGCAAACAAAAAGGAGGTATTTGGACATAAAGATTAACTTTATCGAGCATTTATTGTCGAACATGGAGACCTCATAAATCTGGGAGTGCCATCAGATGAAGATCATCAAAGGTAAGTGATTAATTTTAACGCTATTTCTGACTTTTGTGACACCTCTCCTTGGTTGGAAAATGGCTGTATGGTTGCATTAAGGAGAAGTTTATCTTTAATCGTATGTTTAACACTTGTATCTTTCATCAATGTTTATTATGAGTATTTCTGTAATTTGATGTGGCTTTCTGCACTTTCACTGGATGTTTGTTTGAGACAATGCATTTCTGAACATAACACACCAATTTCAAATTAGGTTTTTGGACATAAAGATGAACTTTAACGAACAAAACACATTTATTGTCTAACATGGAGTCCTGGGAGTGCCATCCGGTGACGATCATCGAAGGTGATTCATTTGAACACTATTTCTGTCAAAAAAATTTTGTGACACCTCTCCTTCTTTGGAAAATGGCTGTATGGTTTTCTGTGGCTAGGCGCTGACCTAACATAATCGCAATATGGCTTTCGCCATAAAGCCTTTTTGAAATCAGACACTGTGGCTGGATTAACAAGAAGTTTATCTTTAAAATGGTTTATAATACTTGTATGTTTGAGGAATTTAAATTATGAGATTTCTGTTGTTTTGAATTTGGCGCCCTGTAATTTCACTGGCTGTTGGCGAGGTGGGACGTTATCGTCCCACATATCCCAGAGAGTTTTTAACCAAGCTTTTTGTTCCAGACAATGTCAGGAATAAGCATGTTTCATAAACCTTTTCCTCTAGGCGTAAGTTGGTTCTGTGAATGGAGAATTTGTCTTATATATTTATTACAACAAGATTTCTCAAGTAAGCCCATGCCTTCCAATCTGACTTCTGGATAAACTTTGTGATCATCACCAAAGCTAAGATGAGTTTTCATTAGTGTAGTTAGACCACTGGAAATGGCTTTGATCCCAGAAATAAACTCTCTGAAAGGTATTGGAAACTCTTTCAATGTTATAAATTGTTCATATGTAAGAATATTACCCCTGTTGTCAAAAACATCAAGAACAAAGTCAATATTCCTCTCATGCCAGCTGTGGTAGAACAATGACTTATTCCTTATAGTTATGTCTGAGTTATTATCAGTATTGTTCAAACATATTTTCAACCAGTTGATCTTGAAAGTGTTATTTATGTCACAACATCCAACACTTCCAGACCTCCTTCAGCTCTTTTATTAGGGAGGACTGACTCTTTTAGTTTGTGAGACTTATTTTTCCAGATGAAGTCAAGAAAGGTCTTGTTGATCTCTTTACAAGTAGAGGGATTTACAAATAAATATAATGAGGGGTACACAAAGTCCCTCTGCCTTGGACAGAATCACTCTCCCAAGTATAGAAAGAGCCCTTTGGAGCCAATTATAAAATATATTTTTGGTTTTCTTAATTTTAGGAGAGAAATTCCTATGTTGTCTGACAGATGTATTCCTAAATATTTAACACAGTCCTTTACAGGAATATTTTCTAATTCTTTATCATCAGAGTCATATGAACATAAGATTTCACATTTAGAAACATTCAGTTTGAATCCTGATGCAATAGAGAATGCAGTAATAGCATTAAGGACAACCTGGTCTTTGTCTCTTAAGAAAAGAGTAGTATCATCAGCCAGTTGGGGCATGTTGATTTCTCTGTTAAAAATGGTTAAGCCATACAGATTTGCATTATTCAGAATATCTAGAGATAGAAGTTCCACAACCAAAATGAACCAAAATGGCGAAATCGGGCATCCCTGTCGTACACTTCTGTTGATACTAAACCTTAGTACATCCAAAAGATTCAGTAACACAGAACTATTTATATCTTTGTAAAACATGCAAATGACTTTGATAACATTTTCACCGAAGCCAGACGGTTTAATCTTTTGGCATAAACCAGAGCAATCAATATTTAATAACGTAATTGGTCTCCAATTATCAATGAGAGAAGGGTCTTTATCGGGCTTCGGGATCAGTGAAATAAGGCCCTGTTTCGTAGTGGAGACCATTTCCCCATTTTCAATGCAATCTTGAAACATATTTAAAAAATCGGGTCTTCTAGTAACTCCCAAAACTGTCTATAGAATTCAACTGTCAGGCCATCAGGGCCAGGTGATTTCCCCTTTTTCATTGAATTCAGAGCCTCTCTAATTTCTTCAATTGACACAGGTGAATCGCAAGCTGAGTGGAAATCATCCTCAATTACAGGGACATAACCATCTTCCTGAAATTGTGAGTTGTAAAGGTTTTCATAAAAGGAATTGACAAATGTTGACATTGCAATGGGATCTTTGATCATCATTCATTTTGAGTGCAGTTATAGATTTTATTTTGTAGTTTCTCTTTTCAAGTGCAAAAAAAGTAACTAGTGTTTCTTTCCCCCTCTTCAATCCATTTTGCTCTTGACCTGACAAAGGCCCTCTTTGATCTGTGTAAAGCAGTTCTACTTCTAGTTGTAAAGATTTAAATACAGACTCTTCTTCTTGAGATAGATGATCTTTCTTTAGAAAACTGTCAAGCTTGCTCATCAACTATTTTTCTCTAAGGTTCTTTAAGTGCATCAGCTCTTTGGCACATTTAATGACTCTGACTTTACATTTGAAAAACTCCCATCTACTTCCATGACACATGTATTTTCTTGTAAAAAATATCTTTGGCTAACGATTTGATGTTTCCAATGACAATAGGATCTTTAAGAAGTGTGTTGTTTAATTTCCAATATCCTCGAGTACCTTTTGATTTTGTTAGTAGCTTGTAAATTCAGGGAAATCAAGTGATGATCAGAAAAGGAGCCAACTGATGATCTACAGCTATAACAAATTCTAACAAAACGGGTGAATTAGGAATCTGTTTTGTTGGTATAACCCTTAGCATCCGGATTGAAATAACGGCAGGCATCATTAACACAGAGGTCCTTGCATAATGTAATGGTAATGTTACTATTTTTGATGGCTTTGACTCGTTCTAGGAGGAAAACGATCAGCAGATGCATCAGGTGTTTCATTAAAATCCCCGGAAATTATTAGAAAAGCCTCTGAGTATTTGTTGTTTAAATCCTGTGCTTTTCTGGTAAATTGGGTAAAAAGGGTCTTATTAGGAGCATGTGAGTTATGTCCATATACATTACAAATGATGAAAATAGCATTGTCAAGTTTAACAGTTACTATGAACCATCTGCCCTCTTGTGAAGATGTGGTTTCTAGAATGTCACCTTTAAACTTGTGAAGATGTGGATTCTAGAATGTCACCTTTAAACTTGTGAATATGTGGATTCTAGAATGTCACCTTTAAACTTGTGAATATGTGGATTCTAGAATGTCACCTTTAAACTTGTGAAGATGTGGATTCTAGAATGTTACCTTTAAACTTGTGAATATGTGGATTCTAGAATGTTACCTTTAAACTTGTGAATATGTGGATTCTAGAATGTCACCTTTAAACTTGTGAAGATGTGGATTCTAGAATGTCACCTTTAAACTTGTGAATATGTGGATTCTAGAATGTCACCTTTTAACTTGTGAAGCTGTGGATTCTAGAATGTCACCTTTAAACTTGTGAATATGTGGATTCTAGAACGTCACCTTTAAACTTGTGAATAAGTGTAGTTACCAAACCTCACCAGTAACGTGGGTAGTAACAGTAGTCACTGGGGAGGTAGAGGGTAGTTACCAAACCTCACCAGTAACGTGGGTACTGAGGGGGAGGGAGGAAGTGCTCAGCCATCCAGGTAGGTAGCTATGGCACCAGTAGCCAAGGTGACGATGTTCCTCTGCTCCCAGGGGATTGTGTTGGAGTTGGAGTAGCTGTGTAATTTGGTGTGAGAGTCAGGGAAGAAGGTGGTGTGTTGTGTGTGTGGATGTGTACTGACTGCTTGTGTGTGTTTGTCAGGAAAAGGGACAGTGTGTGTGTGTAGGTGTCAGTGAAGAGGGCAGTGTGTGTGTGTGTGTGTGTGTGTGTGTGTGTGTGTGTGTGTGTGTGTGTGTGTGTGTGTCAGGGAAAGGGACAGTGTGTGTGTGTGTCAGTGAAGAGGACAGTGTGTGGGTGTGTGTGAGAGGTCTGAGAGAGGCCTGGAGTGGTCTAAGTTCATCTGTGATGAGATAGTGCTGTCTGCCATCCAGTAATGATAGCTTATCATCTACCATTAGGTCCCGTTGAAAGCCCGGGGGGTTTGTAGCCATGGAGACCCACGTCACTTGTGATGAGGGCTGATTTTAACATTGCTTGTGTCCAAAAGGGCACTATATAGTGCAATATTTTGACCAGTCCCCATAGGGAATAGGGTTCCATTTTGACCAGTCCCCATAGGGAATAGGGTTCCATTTTGACCAGTCCCCATAGGGAATAGGGTTCCATTTTGACCAGTGCCCATAGGGAATAGGGTTCCATTTTGACCAGTGCCCATAGGGAATAGGGTTCCATTTTGACCAGTCCCCATAGGGAATAGGGTTCCATTTTGACCAGTACCATAGGGAATAGGGTTCCATTTTGACCAGTACCATAGGGAATAGGGTTATATTTGGGATTCAGGCATTGTCTCTCTCTTCTTGTTCCAGAAACGCATTCTCTCCCTGTAGTGTTTGGTCTTCCATTCAGAGAGAAGTGGGAAAGGGTGTAGGATTACTGACGTCAGACTCCCAGAGAGGTTACTGTATTTTATCTAATATATGAACCTTGTTGCAACAGTTATGATTTGTATCAACTTGCAGAAGAGAGGAGATTTACCACAACTTTACCAGCGTTAGTAAAGTAAGTTACAGTCTATGAGGTGTTGTGATTATGACTGCAGTCAATCACAGTCAATCACAGTCAACCAGAGACAATCACAGTCAACCAGAGACATTCACAGTCAACCAGAGACAATCACAGTCAACCAGAGTCAACCAGAGACAATCACAGTCAACCAGAGACATTCACAGTCAACCAGAGACAATCACAGTCAACCAGAGTCAACCAGAGACAATCACAGTTAACCAGAGACATTCACAGTCAACCAGAGACAATCACAGTCAACCAGAGACAACCAGAGACAATCACAGTCAACCAGAGACAATCACAGTCAACCAGAGACATTCACAGTCAACCAGACACAATCACAGTCAACCAGAGTCAACCAGAGACAATCACAGTCAACCAGAGTCAACCAGAGACATTCACAGTCAACCAGAGACAATCACAGTCAACCAGAGACATTCACAGTCAACCAGAGACAATCACAGTCAACCAGAGACAATCACAGTCAATCAGAGACAACCAGAGACAATCACAGTCAACCAGAGACAACCAGAGACAATCACAGTCAACCAGAGACAACCAGAGCCAATCACAGTCAACCAGAGACAACCAGAGACAATCACAGTCAACCAGAGAAATTCACAGTCAACCAGAGACATTCACAGTCAACCAGAGAAATTCACAGTCAACCAGAGACATTTACAGTCAACCAGAAAAATTCACAGTCAACCAAAGACATTCACAGTCAACCAGTCACAGCTTCTCTCTCCTCCCTCTCCTTTCCCCCTTCCTTCCTTCCTTCCTTCCTTCCTTCCTTCCTTCCTTCCTTCCTTCCTTCCTTCCTTCCTTCCTTCCTTCCTTCCTTCCTTCCTTCCTTCCTTCCTTCCTCCCTCCCTCCCTCCCTCCCTCCCTCCCCCCCTCTCTTCCTCCCTCCCCCTCTCTCTCCTTTCCCTCTCCCCTCCCCCACTCTCCCCCCTTTCTCTCCCATCTCTCTCCTTTCCCTCTCCCCTCTCTCCTTCCCTCTTCCCCCCTTCTATCCCTCCTCTCCCCCCTCTCTTGCCTTTCCCTCTCCCCTCTCATAACCCTAGCTCCTAACCCTAACCTCAACCCTAAACATAACCCTAACCTCAACCCTAAACATAGCCCTAGCTCCTAACACTAACCTCAACCCTAAACATAACCCTAGCTCCTAACCCTAACCCTAACCTCAACCCTAAACATAACCCTAGCTCCTAACCCTAACCTCAACCCTAAACATAACCCTAGCTCCTAACCCTAACCCTAACCTCAACCCTAAACATAGCCCTAGCTCCTAACACTAACCTCAACCCTAAACATAACCCTAGCTCCTAACCCTAACCCTAACCCTAAACATAACCCTAGCTCCTAACCCTAACCTCAACCCTAAACATAACCCTAGCTCCTAACCCTAACCTCAACCCTAAATATATAGAGACATATTATAGTGACAGGCCTATTACCTATATAGAGACATAATATATTGACAGGCCTATTCCCTATATAGAGACATATTATATAGACAGGCCTATTACGGGGGTGCCACAGGGTTCAATTCTCGGGCCGACTCTTTTCTCTGTATATATCAATGATGTTTCTCATGCTGCGGGCGATTCCCTGATCCACCTCTACGCAGACGACACCATTCTATATACTTCCGGCCCGTCCTTGGACACTGTGCTATCTAACCTCCAAACGAGCTTCAATGCCATACAGCACTCCTTCCGTGGCCTCCAACTGCTCTTAAACGCTAGTAAAACCAAATGCATGCTTTTCAACCGTTCGCTGCCTGCACCCGCACGCCTGACCAGCATCACCACCCTGGATGGTTCCGACCTTGAATATGTGGACATCTATAAGTACCTAGGTGTCTGGCTAGACTCTAAACTCTCCTTCCAGACCCATATCAAACATCTCCAATCGAAAATCAAATCAAGAGTCGGCTTTCTATTCCGCAACAAAGCCTCCTTCACTCACGCCGCCAAACTTACCCTAGTAAAACTGACTATTCTACCGATCCTCGACTTCGGCGACGTCATCTACAAAATTGCTTCCAATACTCTACTCAGCAAACTGGATGCAGTTTATCACAGTGCCATCCGTTTTGTCACTAAAGCACCTTATACCACCCACCACTGCGACTTGTATGCTCTAGTCGGCTGGCCCTCGCTACATATTCGTCGCCAGACCCACTGGCTCCAGGTCATCTACAAGTCCATGCTAGGTAAAGCTCCGCCTTATCTCAGTTCACTGGTTACGATGGCAACACCCATCCGTAGCACGCGCTCCAGCAGGTGTATCTCACTGATCATCCCTAAAGCCAACACCTCATTTGGCCGCCTTTCGTTCCAGTTCTCTGCTGCCTGTGACTGGAACGAATTGCAAAAATCGCTGTAGTTGGAGACTTTTATCTCCCTCACCAACTTCAAACATCTGCTATCTGAGCAGCTAACCGATCGCTGCAGCTGTACATAGTCTATTGGTAAATAGCCCACCCATTTTCACCTACCTCATCCCCATACTGTTTTTATTTATTTATTTTTATTTTTCTGCTCTTTTGCACACCAATATCTCTACCTGTACATAACCATCTGATCATTTATCACTCCAGTGTTAATCTGCATAATTGTAATTATTTGCCTACCTCATGCCTTTTGCACACAATGTATATATAGACTCCCCTTTTTTTCTACTGTGTTATTGACTTGTTAATTGTTTACTCCATGTGTAACTCTGTGTTGTCTGTTCACACTGCTATGCCTTATCTTGGCCAGGTCGCAGTTGTAAATGAGAACTTGTTCTCAACTAGCCTACCTGGTTAAATAAAGGTGAAATAAAAAAAAATAAAAAAAAATTACCTATATAGAGACATATTATAGTGACAGGCCTATTCCCTATATAGAGACATAATATATTGACAGGCCTATTCCCTATATAGAGACATAATATATTGACAGGCCTATTCCCTATATAGAGACATATTATAGTGACAGGCCTATTCCCTATATAGAGACATAATATATTGACAGGCCTATTCCCTATATAGAGACATATTATATAGACAGGCCTATTACCTATATAGAGACATAATATATTGACAGGCCTATTCCCTATATAGAGACATATTATAGTGACAGGCCTATTACCTATATAGAGACATAATATATTGACAGGCCTATTCCCTATATAGAGACATATTATATAGACAGGCCTATTACCTATATAGAGACATAATATATTGACAGGCCTATTCCCTATATAGAGACATATTATATAGACAGGCCTATTACCTATATAGAGACATATTATATAGACAGGCCTATTACCTATATAGAGACATATTATATAGACAGGCCTATTACTTATATAGAGACACAATATATAGACAGGCCTATTACCTATATAGAGACACAATACAGTGCCTTGCGAAAGTATTCGGCCCCCTTGAACTTTGCGACCTTTTGCCACATTTCAGGCTTCAAACATAAAGATATAAAACTGTATTTTTTTGTGAAGAATCAACAACAAGTGGGACACAATCATGAAGTGGAACGACATTTATTGGATATTTCAAACTTTTTTTAACAAATCAAAAACTGAAAAATTGGGCGTTACAAAATGATTCAGCCCCCTTTAAGTTAATAGTTTGTAGCGCCACCTTTTGCTGCGATTACAACTAGTACCGCAGCAACACCGTAAGTCCCAGCCGTCACTCTCCTGGTCGAATGTGGCTAACACACCTGGAACAGGGCAGACAACCTGCCTCTCTTATTAAAAACAAGTCCTGTGTCGGCTCGCTGACACGCTGCTGCTACACAGACAGAGTCCAGGGTTGGAGGGACAGACTGCAGGCCCTGGAGCTTGGACATCTGGTGTCTGTTGGTAGAGCGAAGGGATGACATGGAAGTGTGAGCGAGCGAGTGAGGTGTGTGTGTGTGTGTGACTACGAGGGATTTACAGAGCCCCCCCCTTCCACTGTGTTGAAGTATCCTGATAGTAGACTACAGTACAACAGAAGGGTTAATCTGGTGACACACAGATGGACATGGGAGCTTCTCATCATGGGGGGAGGGGGCGGGTGTAGCCTGGTACAGCATCACAATGATGTTTCATCTAATGGCAGAGAATGGCATCAACAAAAGGGAAATGTGAACTTTGGCTTTGTAATAGAATTCTGCTGAAAGGGAAATGTCTGTTGGATATGAGACGATGGAATCATTTGGTTGACCATATTCATCTGTCTGTAGTCCTTTGGAAAGAGGAACTTTAGCTCACAGCGCTGTGGTCCAGTCATGTGAATATCAGAGTGCTTTTAGAGGGGATGTTTGGTAGAATGACTTTGTGCTTTAGGCTTTCCGCTCCTCTCTCTCTCTTCTGTCTCTCTCTCTCTCTCTCTCTCTCTCGCTCTCTCTCTGTCTCTGTCTCTCTCTCTCTGTCTCTCTCTGT
>NC_143039.1:14085000-14145000 GCF_057628025.1 Oncorhynchus mykiss
TACCATCCAACACTGAGTTCAGTCTGAACCTACTTCCAAGATACAAAATAAAAGACAATCATCTCCAGGTCATTTTGTTATATAAAGCTTATTAAATAAGGCTACTAAGCTGAACAAGCAGCTAGGAAAGAAACTGACTAGGCTGCAACTCCAATTAGCACTGAACTGTGAAGTGAGAGAGCACAGCAGGGAAAGCTCTCTCACTGTGACGACTCCCCCATCCTGAGTGAGTCTGATCACACCTCTTCAAACTGTCCTGTAGACGAGGGTAGTCCCCCCCACCCCCCCCCCAGGACTGAACACTCCCAGGTCCCACAACTGCACTGCTCCTCCATCATTGAGAAGGATACACTCACAGAGCTGGAGAGAGACATGGTGGAGCTCAGAGGGAGAGTTCATACAATCCAGACAGAACGAACCCATAAAACATATCAGCACAACAACACCCCCCCAACAAGACCCGGAGGACAGAAGGTGTAGATGGACGACTGTCTGAGAGAGCTGTCTGCTCTACGGACTGAGGTGAGAGAACTTATAGAGGTACACACGGCACTGAATGAAGAGGTGAGAGAACTTAAAGAGGAACACACAGCACTGAATGAAGAGGTGAGAGAACTTATAGAGGAACACACAGCACTGAATGAAGAGGTGAGAGAACTTATAGAGGTTGCCTATCAAATATACAGTGCCTATGGGGCCATATTGCACTTCCTAAGGCTTCCACTAGATGTCAACAGTCTTTAGAACGTTGTTTGAGGCTTCTACTGTAAAGTGGGAGAGAATGAGAGCTGTTTCAACCAGAGGTCTGGCAGAAGGCCATGAGCAGACAGACAGACAGACAGACAGACAGACAGACAGACAGACAGACAGACTGACTGAGAGAGACTGAGACAGAGAGAGAGAGACAGACAGACAGACAGACAGACAGACAGACAGACAGACAGACAGACAGACAGACAGACAGACAGACAGACTGAGACAGAGAGAGATAGACAGACAGACAGACAGACAGACAGACAGACAGACAGACAGACAGACTGAGAGAGACTGAGACAGAGAGAGAGACAGACAGACAGACAGACAGACAGACAGACAGACAGACAGACAGACAGACAGACAGACAGACAGACAGACAGAGAGAGAGACAGGCAGACAGACAGAGAGAGAGGGAGAGACAGAGAGAGAACCAGAAGTACAGACAGGTGAAGTGGTGAAATCAAGGTTACAACATGACATAATGACTCTTGTTCTCTCAAAATGTTCTTTAGTGGAGTGGCCCTTCTGGAGAGCTGTGCCTGTTTCAAGATGTATTTATGAGAGATCAGACTAGATAGAAAAAAGAGGAGGTGAGGAGGGGGGCAGTGGGTAAGATTCTGCCTTCTAAAGATGTAAGGAAAAGAACATTAGAGAGCTTTAGCTTTTAGTCTCTGTAGCTAGATAGCGAGAGACACAGAGAGAGAGACACAGAGCGAGATACACAGAGAGAGAGATACACAGAGAGAGAGAGAGACACAGAGAGACACAGAGAGAGAGACACACAGAGAGAGAAAGACAGAGAGACAGAGACAGAACTCATATGGTAGGTGAAAACCTGAGAAAAATCCAACCAGGAACTGGGAAATCTGAGGTTTGTAGTTTTTCAACTCTTTGCCTATCAAATATACAGTGCCTTTGGGGTCATATTGCACTTCCTAAGGCTTCCACTAGATGTCAACAGTCTTTAGAACCTTGTTTCAGGCTTCTACTGTGAAGGGGGAGCGAATGAGAGCTGTTTCAACCAGGGGTCTGGCAGAAGGCCAGGAGCTGATCACGCGCGCGCCCGTGAGAGCCACCTGCATTTCTAAAGACAAAGGAATTCTCCGGTTGGAACATTATTGAAGATTTATGTTTAAAACATCCTAAAGATTGATCCTACACAAGGTTTGACAGGTTTCTACAAACTGTAATATAACTTTTTGAACTTTTCGTCTGAACTTTCACCTGGACTTGCCCGCGCCTCGTGAGTTTGGATTTGTTTACCAAACGCGCTAACAAAAGGAGGTATTTGGACATAAATGATGCACTTTATTGAACAAAACAAACATTTATTGTGGAACTGGGATTCCTGGGAGTGCATTCTGATGAAGATCATCAAAGGTAAGTAAATATTTAGAATGCTATTTCTGACTTTTTCTGACTCCACAACATGGTGGGTATCTGTATGGCTTGTTTTTGTGTCTGAGCGCCGTACTCAGATTATTGTATGGTTTGCTTTTTCCGTAAAGCTTTTTTGAGATCTGACACAGTGTCACACCCTGACCGTAGAGAGCCTTTTAATGTCTCTATTTGGTTTGGTCAGGGTGCGATTTGGGGTGGGCATTCTATGTTTCGTTTTCTATGATTTGGTGTTTCTATGTTTTGGCTGGGTATGGTTCTCAATCAGGGACAGCTGTCTATCGTTGTCTCTGATTGGGAACCATACTTAGGCAGCCCTTTTTCCCTCCTTTCCTTGTGGGAAGTTGACTTTGTTTAGGGAACATAGCCTTTGAGCTTCACGGTTTGTTTTTATTTATTATTGTTTTTTAGTGTTTATTGTTTTGTTTGGTGTCATTTTGATTAAATAAAATAAAATGTACGCTCACCACGCTGCACCTTGGTCCTCTCCTTTCAACAGCCGTGACACACAGTGGTTGCGTTAAGGAGAAGTATATCTATAATTCTGTGCATAATACTTGTATCTGTTTATGATGAGTATTTCTGTAAATTGATGTGGCTCTCTGAAAATTTGCTGGATGTTTTCGAGGCACAACATTACTGACCATAACCCGCCAATGTAAACTGAGATTTTTCGATATAAATATGAACTTTATCGAACAAAACATACATGTATTGTGTAACATGAAGTCCTATGAGTGTCATCTGATGAAGATCATCAAAGGTTAGTGATTCATGTTATCTCTATTTCTGCTTTTTGTGACTCCTCTCTTTGGCTGGAAAATGGCTGTATGTGTTTTTGTGACTAGGCTCTGACCTAACATAATCATATGGTGTACTTTCGCTGTAAAGCCTTTTTGAAATTGGACACAATGGGTAGATTAACAAGGAGTTAAGCTTTCATTTGGTGTATTGCACTTGTGAATGTATGAAAGTTAAATATTTCAAAAACATATTTTTCATTTCACGCTCTGCCTTTACAGAGGATGTTGTCGAGCGGAACCTCTAGCCCTAACCACTTCTGGGAAAACTCGAAACAAACAACAACACAAAGAGTTATCCATCCAAAACGGAGATGTATGGATAAACCACTTCTCCAATCTTTTTGGCTCTATGACAAAGATCAAACAGCAATAACATATACATGATCAAATACAAATCTTAGAATCAACTATTAAAGACTACCAGAACCCACTGGATTCCAGAACCCACTGGATTACAGAACCCACTGGATTCTCCAATTACATTTAATGATCTACAGGACAAAATACAAACCCTCCAACCCAAAAAGGCCTGTGCTGTCTCTTATGACTGGTAATAACTTCTGGACATCAGAACTGGGATTTACTCACCACGAACTGGAAAAATATTTTTCATTCAATAACGAGTCAGACGAAAAAGATATGCTGCTCTCCCGGGAACAGGCACAAGTTCCCCATCATTTGCATGAAGAAAAGACAGAGGAAAAGAGGGCGCAGTTCGAGCTTCTGAGGACGGTTTTACTAGCACAGACTGGAATATGTTCCGGGATTCATCCAATGTCATTGAGGAGTATACCACCTCAGTCATCAGCTTCATCAATAAGTGCATCGACGACGTCGTCCCCACAGTGATCGTATGTACGTACTCCAACCAGAAGCCATGGATTACAGGCAACATCCGCATCGAGCTAAAGGCTAGAGCTGCCGCTTTCAAGAAGCGGGACACTAATCCGGACGCCTATAAGAAATCCCGCTATGCCCTCTGACGAACCATCAAACAAGCAAAGCGTCAATACAGGATTAAGATTGAATCCTACTACACCAGCTCTGAAGCTTGTCGGATGTGGCAGGGCTTGAAAACTATTACGGACTACAAAGGGAAACCCAGATGCGAGCTGCCCAGTGACGCTTTGAGGCAAACAACACTGAAGCATGCACGAGAGCACCAGCTGTTCTGGATGACTGTGTGAAAACGCTCTCGGTAGATAATGTGAGCAAGACCTTTAAAGAGTTCAACATTCACAAAGCCGCAGGCCCAGACGGATTACCAGGACGTGTACTCAAAGCAGGCACGGACCAACTGGCAAGTGTCTTCACTGAGATTTTCAACCTCTCCCTGACCGAGTCTGAAATACCTACGTTTCGAGCAGACCACCATAGTCCCTGTGCCCAAGGAAGCGAAGGTAACCTGCCTAAATTATTACCGCCCGTAGCACTCACGTCGGTAGCCATGAAGTGCTTTGAAAGGCTGGATATGGCTCACATCAACAGCATCCACCCAGATACCCTAGACCCACTCCAATTCACATACCGCCCCAACAGATCCACAGATGACGCAATCTCAATCGCACTCAACACTGCCCTTTCCCACCTGGACAAAAGGAACACCTATGTGAGAATGCTGTTCATTGACTACAGCTCAGATTTCCACACCATAGTGCCCACGAAGCTCATCACAAAGCGAAAGACCCTGGGACTTAACACCTCCCTCTGCAACTGGATCCTGGACTTCCTGACGGGCCGCCCCCCAGGTGGTAAGGGTAGGCAACAACACGTCAGACTCAGTGAGCATTGCTATTGAGAGAGGCCGCCGTAGGCAGACCTGGCTCTCGAGAAGACAGGCTATGTGCACACTGCCCACAAAATGAGGTGGAAATTGAGCTGCACTTCCTAACCTCCTGCCAAATGTATGACCATATTAGAGACACATATTTCCCTCAGGTTACACAGATCCACATAGAATTTGAAAACAAATCCAATTTTGATAAACTCCCTTATCTACTGGGTGAAATACCAGTGTGACATCACAGCAGCAAGATGTGTGACCTGTTGCCACAAGAAAAGGGCAACCAATGAAGAACAAACACCATTGTAAATACAACCCATATTGATTTATTTTCCCTTTTGTACTTGAACCATTTGTACATCGTTACAACACTGTATGTTATATATATATAATATGACATTTGAAATGTCTCTATTCCTTTGGAACTGTTGTGAGTGTAATGTTTCGTGTTCATTTTTAAATTTTTATTTCACTTTTGTTTATCTATTTCACTTACAGTACATGTTTCCCATGCCAATAAAGAAGAGGAGAGGAGATTGAGCATAGGGAAAGAGATGAGAGATGAGGAGATTGAGCATAGGGAAAGAGATGAGAGAAGAGGAGATTGAGCATAGGGAAAGAGATGAGAGATGAGGAGATTGAGCATAGGGAGGGAGATGAGAGAAGAGGAGATTGAGCATAGGGAGGGAGATGAGAGAAGAGGAGATTGAGCATAGGGAAAGAGATGAGAGAAGAGGAGATTGAGCATAGGGAAAGAGATGAGAGATGAGGAGATTGAGCATAGGGAGGGAGATGAGAGAAGAGGAGATTGAGCATAGGGAGGGAGATGAGAGAAGAGGAGATTGAGCATAGGGAGGGAGATGAGAGAAGAGGAGATTGAGCATAGGGAAAGAGATGAGAGAAGAGGAGATTGAGCATAGGGAGGGAGATGAGAGAAGAGGAGATTGAGCATAGGGAGGGAGATGAGAGAAGAGGAGATTGAGCATAGGGAGGGAGATGAGAGAAGAGGAGATTGAGCATAGGGAAAGAGATGAGAGATGAGGAGATTGAGCATAGGGAGGGAGATGAGAGAAGAGGAGATTGAGCATAGGGAGGGAGATGAGAGAAGAGGAGACTGAGCATAGGGAGGGAGATGAGAGAAGAGGAGATTGAGCATAGGGAAAGAGATGAGAGAAGAGGAGATAGAGCATAGGGAGGGAG
Source organism: Oncorhynchus mykiss (assembly GCF_057628025.1). NCBI lineage: Eukaryota > Metazoa > Chordata > Actinopteri > Salmoniformes > Salmonidae > Oncorhynchus > Oncorhynchus mykiss. The sequence continues at coordinate 14,090,941 of NC_143039.1, forward strand.
ATGAGAGAAGAGGAGATTGAGCATAGGGAGGGAGATGAGAGAAGAGGAGATTGAGCATAGGGAAAGAGATGAGAGAAGAGGAGATAGAGGACAGGAGAGGAACCTAAACTGGTTTGCTCTCCAGCCTACATATGGTGTCTGACAAAGTCAATCTGCAGAGACAACTGGAGCTTTTGGTCTGATCAGACTCCTCTGTGTCGTCGTCGTTCCCCCCCCCCCCCTCTCTCGCTATCCCTCTGTCTCTCTGTCTCTCTGTCTCTCTCTCGCTGTCTCTCTCTCTCTCTCGCCATCTCTATCTCAATAATATATATATATATATATATATATACTGTAGCTACTGTACTGGGGAACCCATCTATATATACTTATATAGCTACTGTACTGGGGAACCCATCTATATATATATAGCTACTGTACTGGGGAACCCATCTATATATATATAGCTACTGTACTGGGGAACCCATCTATATATATATAGCTACTGTACTGGGGAACCCATCTATATATACTTATATAGCTACTGTACTGGGGAACCCATCTATATATATATAGCTACTGTACTGGGGAACCCATCTATATATACTTATATAGCTACTGTACTGGGGAACCCATTTATATATACTTATATAGTTACTGTACTGGGGAACCCATCTCTATATATAGCTACTGTACTGGGGAACCCATTTATATATACTTATATAGTTACTGTACTGGGGAACCCATCTCTATATATAGCTACTGTACTGGGGAACCCATCTATATATATATATACTGTACTGGGGAACCCATTTATATATATTTATATAGCTACTGTACTGGGGAACCCATCTATATATTTAGCTACTGTGCTGAGGAACCCATCTATATATTTAGCTACTGTGCTGAGGAACCCATCTATATATTTAGCTACTGTGCTGAGGAACCCATCTATATATTTAGCTACTGTGCTGAGGAACCCATCTATATATATATTTAGCTACTGTGCTGAGGAACCCATCTATATATATCTATATATAGCTACTGTACTGGGGAACCCATTTATATATACTTATATAGCTAATGTACTGGGGAACCCATCTATATATATATCTACTGTACTGGGGAACCCATCTATATATATATCTACTGTACTGGGGAACCCATCTATATATATATCTAATGTACTGGGGAACCCATTTATATATACTTATATAGTTACTGTACTGGGGAACCCATCTATATATTATTCTACTGTACTGGAGAACCCATCTATATATATATAGCTACTGTACTGGGGAACCCATCTACTGTATATATACTTATATAGCTACTGTACTGGGGAACCCATATATATGTACTTATATAGCCATTGTACTGGGGAACCCATCTATATGTACTTATATAGCTACTGTACTGGGGAACCCATCTACTGTATATATACTTATATAGAGCATAGGGAGGGAGATGAGAGAAGAGGAGATTGAGCATAGGGAGGGAGATGAGAGAAGAGGAGATTGAGCATAGGGAGGGAGATGAGAGAAGAGGAGATTGAGCATAGGGAGGGAGATGAGAGAAGAGGAGATTGAGCATAGGGAGGGAGATGAGAGAAGAGGAGATTGAGCATAGGGAGGGAGATGAGAGAAGAGGAGATTGAGCATAGGGAAAGAGATGAGAGAAGAGGAGATAGAGGACAGGAGAGGAACCTAAACTGGTTTGCTCTCCAGCCTACATATGGTGTCTGACAAAGTCAATCTGCAGAGACAACTGGAGCTTTTGGTCTGATCAGACTCCTCTGTGTCGTCGTCGTTCCCCCCCCCCCCTCTCTCGCTATCCCTCTGTCTCTCTGTCTCTCTCTCGCTGTCTCTCTCTCTCTCTCTCTCGCCATCTCTATCTCAATAATATATATATATATATATATATACTGTAGCTACTGTACTGGGGAACCCATCTATATATACTTATATAGCTACTGTACTGGGGAACCCATCTATATATATATAGCTACTGTACTGGGGAACCCATCTATATATATATAGCTACTGTACTGGGGAACCCATCTATATATATATAGCTACTGTACTGGGGAACCCATCTATATATACTTCTATAGCTACTGTACTGGGGAACCCATCTATATATATATAGCTACTGTACTGGGGAACCCATCTATATATACTTATATAGCTACTGTACTGGGGAACCCATCTATATATACTTATATAGTTACTGTACTGGGGAACCCATCTCTATATAAAGCTACTGTACTGGGGAACCCATCTATATATATATATACTGTACTGGGGAACCCATTTATATATATTTATATAGCTACTGTACTGGGGAACCCATCTATATATTTAGCTACTGTGCTGAGGAACCCATCTATATATTTAGCTACTGTGCTGAGGAACCCATCTATATATTTAGCTACTGTGCTGAGGAACCCATCTATATATATATTTAGCTACTGTGCTGAGGAACCCATCTATATATATATATATATAGCTACTGTACTGGGGAACCCATTTATATATACTTATATAGCTACTGTACTGGGGAACCCATCTATATATATATCTACTGTACTGGGGAACCCATCTATATATATATCTACTGTACTGGGGAACCCATCTATATATATATCTAATGTACTGGGGAACCCATTTATATATACTTATATAGTTACTGTACTGGGGAACCCATCTATATATTATTCTACTGTACTGGAGAACCTATCTATATATATATAGCTACTGTACTGGGGAACCCATATATATGTACTTATATAGCCATTGTACTGGGGAACCCATCTACTGTATATATACTTATATAACTACTGTACTGGGGAACCCATCTATATATACTTATATAGCCATTGTACTGGGGAACCCATCTATATGTACTTATATAGCTACTGTACTGGGGAACCCATCTACTGTATATATACTTATATAACTACTGTACTGGGGAACCCATCTATATATACTTATATAGCCATTGTACTGGGCAACCCATGTATTTATATAGCTACTGTGTGTTGGAACCCCTAATAGCTTAATGCAGAGTACTCTAAATGCATCAGCTTGATGGCTCCAATTTGACAGAGGCCTGAAGCGTCCAATTAAATTCTCTCCCCAAATGTGCACTTTCCCTCCCTTTCATTCTCCATCAAATAAACTTGATGGAAACTCCCTCGAGCCTATCCAATGCCAACACCACCCCATACTTTAAAATCCTGAGTGGAAGTGAACGAGTGCACATATCAAGGAGAAGGGAGGGGGATTGGAACGCAGGCATGTGATTGAAGGAGTGGGGTAATAAGGAGAGGTGTGGGGTAATAAGGGGAGGAGTGGGGTAATAAGGGGAGGAGTGGGGTAATGAGGGGAGGAGCGGGGTAATAAGGGGAGTAGTGGGGTAATAAGGAGAGGAGTGGGGTAATAAGGGGAGTAGTGGGGTAATAAGGGGAGGAGTGGGGTAATGAGGAGAGGAGTGGGGTAATGAGGAGAGGAGTGGGGTAATGAGGAGAGGAGTGGGGTAATATGGGGAGTAGTGGGGTAATAAGGGGAGGAGTGGGGTAATAAGGAGAGGAGTGGGGTAATAAGGAGAGGAGTGGGGTAATGAGGAGAGGAGTGGGGTAATATGGGGAGTAGTGGGGTAATAAGGGGAGGAGTGGGGTAATAAGGAGAGGAGTGGGGTAATAAGGAGAGGAGTGGGGTAATGAGGAGAGGAGTGGGGTAATATGGGGAGTAGTGGGGTAATAAGGAGAGGAGTGGGGTAATAAGGAGAGGAGTGGGGTAATAAGGAGAGGAGTGGGGTAATGAGGGGAGGAGTGGGGTAATAAGGGGAGGAGTGGGGTAATAAGGGGAGTAGTGGGGTAATGACGGGAGGAGTGGGGTAATAAGGGGAGTAGTGGGGTAATAAGGGGAGGAGTGGGGTAATGAGGAGAGGAGTGGGGTAATGAGGGGAGGAGTGGGGTAATGAGGGGAGGAGTGGGGTAATATGGGGAGTAGTGGGGTAATAAGGGGAGGAGTGGGGTAATATGGGGAGGAGTGGGGTAATAAGGGGAGGAGTGGGGTAATAAGGGGAGGAGTGGGGTAATAAGGGGAGGAGTGGGGTAATAAGGAGAGGAGTGGGGTAATGAGGAGAGGAGTGGGGTAATAAGGGGAGGAGTGGGGTAATGAGGAGAGGAGTGGGGTAATAAGGGGAGGAGTGGGGTAATAAGGGGAGGAGTGGGGTAATAAGGGGAGTAGTGGGGTAATGACGGGAGTAGTGGGGTAATAAGGGGAGGAGTGGGGTAATGAGGAGAGGAGTGGGGTAATAAGGGGAGGAGTGGGGTAATAAGGGGAGGAGTGGGGTAATGAGGAGAGGAGTGGGGTAATGAGGGGAGGAGTGGGGTAATGAGGGGAGGAGTGGGGTAATATGGGGAGTAGTGGGGTAATAAGGGGAGGAGTGGGGTAATATGGGGAGGAGTGGGGTAATAAGGGGAGGAGTGGGGTAATAAGGGGAGGAGTGGGGTAATAAGGGGAGGAGTGGGGTAATAAGGGGAGGAGTGGGGTAATAAGGAGAGGAGTGGGGTAATGAGGAGAGGAGTGGGGTAATAAGGGGAGGAGTGGGGTAATGAGGAGAGGAGTGGGGTAATAAGGGGAGGAGTGGGGTAATAAGGGGAGGAGTGGGGTAATAAGGGGAGTAGTGGGGTAATAAGGGGAGGAGTGGGGTAATATGGGGAGGAGCGAGGTAATAAGGGGAGGAGTGGGGTAATAAGGGGAGGAGCGAGGTAATAAGGAGAGGAGTGGGGTAATAAGGGGAGGAGTGGGGTAATGAGGAGAGGAGTGGGGTAATGAGGAGAGGAGTGAGGTAATAAGGGGAGGAGTGGGGTAATGAGGAGAGGTGTGGGGTTATGAGGAGAGGAGTGAGGTAATAAGGGGAGGAGTGGGGTAATGAGGGTAGGAGTGGGGTAATAAGGGGAGGAGTGGGGTAATAAGGGGAGTAGTGGGGTAATAAGGGGAGGAGTGGGGTAATAAGGGGAGGAGTGGGGTAATAAGGGGAGGAGCGAGGTAATAAGGGGAGGAGTTTATAGAAAGAGAAAGCAGAATGGAAACCTATTTCCTACACTACTTTTGACTGAGTGCTTTAAAGAGCTACGTTTGCCATGGCGACTGAGTGACAAGCCTGAGGGGGAGAGATAGAGGAAGGGATAGAGGGGCTTAATGTCTACGGAGAGATAGCTAGTCTCCTCTCGCTTCCTCTCCCACCCTCCCCTTCTCTCCTCTCCTGAGCTGCAGTCAGACATACAGAGCCGGGGCTTTATGTTGGAGGAGATATCATGGGCTATTTCAGTCCAAGGTTAAGGCTCACTTGGTATAGTTGCAACTTGCAGCAGTAACAGATTTTCAAAGCCATTGCCTTTAGAAAACAATTTGCTGCAACTCTATCAAGTCAGTGCTGTCTGGGATGGGGCAGGAATAACATTTAGTCAGAAAACAACATTTGCCCTTCAGGGAAATAAATGTTTTCAACACATTTTTAAAAATCAAATCACCTGTCTACTGTAATGTTAGGGAGAGGACACCAGATGGATCAGTCAGGGAATGTTTTCCTTTTATTGCAAATCATGTGTTTCATTTTGTTGATGATTGCGATACAATACAGTGCCTTAGACCGCTGAGCAACTCAGGAGGCTCCTTTTATTGCCTTTTAATTGGGGAATGATTCTGATCCTGGGCCTCCCTAAGCCCTCTCACACCTGGCCTCCCTAAGCCCTCTCACACCTGGCCTCCCTAAACTCTCTCACACCTGGCCTGCCTAAACCCTCTCATACCTGGCCTCCCTAAACCATCTCATACCTGGCCTCCCTAAACCCTCTCATACCCTTTCCTGGCCTTCCCCTGGCCCTCGCCTGGCCCTCACACCCAGCTGGATCCCTGCCACTGGTTAACTGGTTGTCATTTGACTGGTTAACTGGTTAACTGATTGTCATTTGACTTGAGGTTCACTGGTTAACTGGTTGTCATTTGACTGGTTAACTGGTTAACTGATTGTCCTGGTTAACTGGTTGTCATTTGACTGGTTAACTGGTTAACTGGTTGTCATTTGACTAGTTAACTGGTTAACTGATTATCATTTGACTTGAGGTTCACTGGTTAACTGGTTGTCATTTGACTGGTTAACTGGTTAACTGATTGTCCTGGTTAACTGGTTGTCATTTGACTGGTTAACTGGTTAAATGATTGTCCTGGTTAACTGGTTGTCATTTGACTTGAGGTTAACTGGTTAACTGGTTGACTGGTTGTCCTGGTTGACTGGCTGTCATTTGACTGGTTAACTGGTTAACTGATTGTCCTGGTTAACTGGTTGTCATTTGACTTGAGGTTCACTGGTTAACTGGTTGTCATTTGACTGGTTAACTGGTTAACTGATTGTCCTGGTTAACTGGTTGTCATTTGACTTGAGGTTCACTGGTTAACTGGTTGTCATTTGACTGGTTAACTGGTTAACTGATTGTCCTGGTTAACTGGTTGTCATTTGACTTGAGGTTCACTGGTTAACTGGTTGTCATTTGACTTGAGGTTCACTGGTTAACTGGTTGTCATTTGACTGGTTAACTGGTTAACTGGTTGTCATTTGACTTGAGGTTCACTGGTTAACTGGTTGTCATTTGACTGGTTAACTGGTTAACTGATTGTCCTGGTTAACTGGTTGTCATTTGACTGGTTAACTGGTTAACTGGTTGACTGGTTGTCATTTGACTGGTTAACTGGTTAACTGATTGTCCTGGTTGACTGGCTGTCATTTGACTGGTTAACTGGTTAACTGATTGTCCTGGTTGACTGGTTGACTGGTTAACTGATTGTCCTGGTTGACTGGCTGTCATTTGAATGGTTAACTGGTTGACTGGTTGTCCTGGTTGACTGGCTGTCATTTGACTGGTTAACTGGTTAACTGATTGTCCTGGTTGACTGGTTAACTGGTTAACTGATTGTCATGGTTGACTGGCTGTCATTTGAAAGGTTAACTGGTTGACTGGTTGTCCTGGTTGACTGGCTGTCATTTGACTGGTTAACTGGTTAACTGATTGTCCTGGTTGACTGGTTAACTGGTTAACTGATTGTCATGGTTGACTGGCTGTCATTTGAATGGTTAACTGGTTGACTGGTTGTCCTGGTTGACTGGCTGTCATTTGACTGGTTAACTGGTTAACTGATTGTCCTGGTTGACTGGTTAACTGATTGTCCTGGTTGACTGGCTGTCATTTGAATGGTTAACTGGTTGACTGGTTGTCCTGGTTGACTGGCTGTCATTTGACTGGTTAACTGGTTAACTGATTGTCCTGGTTGACTGGTTGACTGGTTAACTGATTGTCCTGGTTGACTGGCTGTCATTTGAATAGTTAACTGGTTGACTGGTTGTCCTGGTTGACTGGCTGTCATTTGACTGGTTAACTGGTTAACTGATTGTCCTGGTTAACCTAGTTGACTGGTTGTCCTTGCTCTTCTTTGAGGATCTGAGAATAGAGAGCAGCTGGACTTGTTCTGCTTTTCTCCCCAGAGAACAGAGCCTCCCTGCGGGTCTCTGTCGCCCAGTTATGTCCCCATGTGGAGAGAGAGAGACACACACACACACACACACACACACACACACACACACACACACACACACACACACACACACACACACACACACATTTATTGTCTCCCCCAGTGACTGCAACATCTGGTGTAGACATCTGTCAGAGAGACCACCCTCCCTCCCTCCCTCCCCCAGCGTTGTACAACTATCTATAGTACGTACGCTGGCAGCATAAACACTGATGTCTGCAGGGGAAAGGCTTCGCATATACACACACACACATACAGTGCATTCAGAAAGTATTCAGACCCTTTGACTTTTTCCACATTTTGTTACATTACAGCCTTATTCTAAAATGGATTCCATAGTTTTCCTCGTCAATAACCCATAATGACAAAGCAAAAACAGGTTTTTAGAATTTAATGCATTTAAAAAAAAATACAAATATTAAATATTACATTTAAGTAAGTATTCAGATCCTTTACTCGGTACTTTGTTGAAGCACTTCTGCCAGCAATTACTGCCTCAAGTCTATGACGCTACAAGCTTGGCACACCTATATTTGGGGAGCGTCGCTGCACAGCTATTTTCAGGTCTCTCCAGAGATGTTCGATCGGGTTCAAGTCCGGCCTCTGGCTGGGCCACTCAAGGACATTCAGAGACTTGTCCCAAAGCCATCCCCTGCGTTGTATTGGCTGTGTTCCTAGGGTCGTTGTCCTGTTGGAAGGTAAAACTTTTGCCCCAGTCTGAGTTCCTGAGCGCTCTGGAGCAGTTTTTGATCAAGGAGATCTCTCTGTACTTTGCTCTGTTCATCTTTCCCTTGATCCTGACTAGTCTCCCAGTCCCGGCCACTGATGAACATCCCCACAGCATGATGCTGCCACCACCATGCTTCACCATAGGGATGGTGCCAGGTTTCCCCCATGGCAGGACACTTGGCTTTCAGGCCAAAGATTTTAATCTTGGTTTCATCAGACCAGAGAATCTTGTTTCTCATGGTCTGAGAGTCCTTTAGGTGCCCTTTGGCAAACTCCAAGTGGGCTGTCATTGGCCTTTTACTGAGGAGTGGCTTCTGTCTGACCACTTTACCATAAAAGCTAGATTGGTGGAGTGCTGCAGAGAAGTTTGGCCTTCTGGAAGATTCTCCCATATCCAAAGAGGAAATCTGGAGATCTGTCAGAGTGACCATCAAGTTCTTGGTCACCTCCCTGACCAAGGCCCTTCTCCCTCGATTGCTCAGCTTGGCCGGGAGGCCAGCTCTAGGAAGAGTCTTGGTGGTTCCAAACTTCTTCCATTAAAGAATGATGGAGGCCACTGTGTTCTTGGGGACCTTCAATGCTGCAGACATATTTTGGTACCTTTCCCCAGATCTGTGCCTCAACACAATGCTGTCTCGGGGGCCTTATGAACAATTCCTTCCACCTCATGGTTTAGTTTTTGCTCTGACATGCACTGCCAACTGTGGAACCTTATATAGACAGGAGTGTGCCTTTCCAAGTCATGTCCAATCAATTGAATTTCCCACAACATCAACTGTTCAGAGGAGACTGTGTGAATCAGGCCTTCATGGTTGAATTTCTGCAAAGAAACCACTTCCAAAAGGTCACCAATAAGAAGAAGAGACTTGCTTGGGTGAAGAAATACGAGCAATGGACATTAGACCAGTGGAAATCTGTCCTTTAGTCTGATGAGTCCAAATTTGAGATTTTGATGTTTAACACTTTTTTGGTTGCTACATGATTACTTACATATGTGTTATTTCATAGTTTTTATGTCTTCAGTATCATTTTGCAATGTCAAAAATGGTAAAAATAAAGAAACCCTTGAATGAGTAGGTGTGTCCAAACTTTCGACTGGTAATGTATGTACAGCTGAAGTCGGAAGTTTACATACACTTAGGTTGGAGTCATTAAAACTCATTTTTCAACCACTCCACACATTTCTTGTAAACAAACTATAGTTTTGGCAAGTCGGTTGGGACATCTACTTTGTGCGTGACACAAGTCATTTTTCCAACAATTGTTTACAGATTATTTCACTTTATTACCGCTCAGGAAGTAGACGCGTTCTGTCTCCTAGAGATCAATGTACTTTGGTGAGAATTGTGCAAATTAATCCCAGAACAACAGCAAAGGACCTTGTGAAAATGCTGGATGAAACAGGTACAAAAGTATCTGTATTCACAGTAAAACGAGTTCTATATCGACATAACCTGAAAGGCCGCAAGGAAAAAGCCACTGCTCCAAAGCCGCCATAAAAAAGCCAGACTAAGGTTTGCAACTGCACATGGGGACAAAGATCCTGGTTTTTGGAGAAATGTCCTCTGGTCTGATGAAACAAAAACATAACTGTTTGGCCATAATGACCATCGTTATGTTTGGAGGAAAAAGGGGGAGGCTTGCAAGCCGAAGTACACCATCCCAACTGTGAAGCAAGGGGCTGGCAGCGTCATGTTGTGGGGTTGTTTTGCTGCAAGAGGGACTGGTGCACTTCACAAAATAGATGGCATCATGAGGCAGGAAAATTGTTGATATATTGAAGCAACATCTCAAGACATCAAAAAGCTTGGTTGCAAATTAGTCTTCCAAAAGGACAATGACCCCAAGCATACTTCCAAAGTTTTGGCAAAATCGCTTAAGGACATCAAAGTCAAGGTATTGGAGTGGCCATCACAAAGCCCTGACCTCAATCCTATAGAAAATTTGTGAGCAGAACTGAAAAAGCATGTGTGAGCAAGGAGGCCTGTACAATCCTGACTCAGTTACACCAGCTCTGTCAGGAGGAATGGGCCAATGTTCACCCAACTTATTGTGGGAAGTTCGTGGAAGGCTACCCAAAACTTTTGACCCAAGTTAAGCAATTTAAAGGCAATGCTACAAAAAACAAATTGAGTGTATGTTAATTTCTGACCCACTGGGAATGTGTTGAAAGAAATAAAAGTTTAAATAAATCATTCTCTCTACTATTATTGTGACATTTCACATTCTTAAAATAAAGTGGTAATTCTAACTGACCTACATTTTTTTTTACTAGGATTAAATGTCAGGAATTGTGAAAAACGGAGTTTAAATGTATTTGGCTAAGGTGTATGTAAACTTCAGACTTCAACTGTATATACATGGGTTCCCCAGTACAGTGGCTATATATAAATAGATGGGTTCCTCAGTACAGTAGCTATATAAGTACATATAGATGGGTTCCCCAGTACAGTGGCTATATATATATAGATGGGTACCCCAGTACAGTAGCTATATATATATATAAATAGATGGGTTCCTCAGTACAGTAGATATATAAGTATAAGTATATGCAGATGGAGTGAGTGGTGGTGAGGGTTTGGAGATTAATATTCTAACAATGTTCATCTCCACTTCTTTTGAATAATAGATCAAACACAAAGTAGCTCTCCCCCCCCCCCAACACAACCAGTCAGTCAGACTAGGAACCATGTATGTCATTGCAGCAGAAGAGTTCAGTGTGGTAGAGGTTATTCTCTTCTTTTATCCCTCTTTGTCATGTACACAGGCAGGCATGGATACCTTAATGCATTAAGTACGCACGCACGCACGCACGCACGCACGCACGCACGCACACACACACACACACACACACACACACACACACACACTAAATTATCTCACTTTGTAGCATGAGGGATTGGCCCACATCACTGTTTAGATACACTTGAAGCAATTTGACAGCAAGACCACAGTAGTGTATATCTGTAGCCAGACTAGTTAGATTATAATATATAGAACACATTTCTCATAGAAATACTTTAAATTATTATTTGTATGATAACTAGTGTAAAATACTGTGCACATTTTCCATAATTCTCCCTCTAAGTATTCATTCCTTATACAGAACGTGACTCTTATTCTGAAGGATTCCCCCAAGAAATATGTGACCCGGAAGTACTTATTCTTGCCTGCTTCACAGTGGTAGTGACGCAGATATAAACATATTTTGGCGGTAAAGTTCCACTCTCGCACCTGTTCGTTCGTAATGCTCTGTTAGGCATGCAGAACTTTCCTTTTTGTCTCGATTTCAATTAAAACACATTAATGGAGGCCAAGGGACTTGCATTTCTCTACTAGTAAAGATAACGACTAACGTGCCAGCTAATAACTGTTAGAAGAAGAAGCTGTAGAAAGCACACGAAACCCAGAACGTTAACTTAGCTAACGATATAAAGCAAAAAAATGGTTCGCTAACGTAACGCATTTAGTGACAAGTGGCAGCGTAGTATTCGCAAACCTTTGGGACAACGACTCCCATTGTTAGGGCTCGACCATCTCGTCATTATATACAGCATCTCTGCCACATCTGGTTAAGCGAACATAAAGGCCTATATTCCTTGCCCTTCTTGACCCACAGCAGTTCCCCAGATACAGGGAAACCTTCCCCAGATACAGGGAAACCTTCCCCAGATACAGGGAAACCTTCCCCAGATACAGGGAAACCTTCTCCAGATACAGGGAAACCTTCCCCAGATACAGGGAAACCTTCCCCAGATACAGGGACACCTTCCCCAGATACAGGGAAACCTTCCCCAGATACAGGGAAATCTTCCCCAGATACAGGGAAACCTTCCCCAAATACAGGGAAACCTTCCCCAGATACAGGGAAACCTCCCCCAAATACAGGGAAACCTTCCCCAAATACAGGGAAACCTTCCCCAAATACAGGGAAACCTTCTCCAGATACAGGGAAACCTTCCCCAGATACAGGGAAACCTTCCCCAAATACAGGGAAACCTTCCCCAGATACAGGGAAACCTCCCCCAAATACAGGGAAACCTTCCCCAAATACAGGGAAACCTTCTCCAGATACAGGGAAACCTTCCCCAGATACAGGGAAACCTTCCCCAAATACAGGGAAACCTTCCCCAGATACAGGGAAACCTTCTCCAGATACAGGGAAACCTTCCCCAAATACAGGGAAACCTTCCCCAAATACAGAGAAACCTTCCCCAGATACAGGGAAACCTTCTCCAGATACAGGGAAACCTTCCCCAAATACAGGGAAACCTTCCCCAGATACAGGGAAACCTTTTTGAGCACCCTTCGAATCGTGTTGATGAGTCTTTAACCAAGCGGTCACATATCGTTCTGGGTTCTGTGGGGATGTGTGAACATCAAGGCAGACACGAGGTAATTTTGGATCCTTGGTGGGATCAGGTTAGTAATGTGGTGAATCAGTGTATCTGCATTCGCAATAGAGGTGGTACGTTTCTGTAAGCTATAAGCACATGTACAGTAGGGTGAGTTTCAGTGCGTTGTACTGTACATGAGCCCCAAGTGAGCCTGCCCTCTACTGGTGGCTGAGTGTAACTTCACTCAGTTTCACTACTTGGTGTTGTGGTGTTGTAATACATTATTAACAATGTAATGATACCTTCATCATAACCCAGCTGTTGTAGTGCAGAGAAACCAGATAATACCTTCATCAATGTCTGTTGTAGTGCAGAGAAACAAGATAATACCTTCATCACAACCCAGCTGTTGTAGTGCAGAGAAACCAGATAATACCTTCATCAATGTCTGTTGTAGTGCAGAGAAACCAGATAATACCTTCATCAATGTCTGGTGTAGTGCAGAGAAACCAGATAATACCTTCATCAATGTCTGTTGTAGAGCAGAGAAACCAGATAATACCTTCATCACAACCCAGCTGTTGTAGTGCAGAGAAACCAGATAATACCTTCATCAATGTCTGTTGTAGTGCAGAGAAACCAGATAATACCTTCATCAATGTCTGTTGTAGTGCAGAGAAACCAGATAATACCTTCATCAATGTCTGTTGTAGTGCAGAGAAACCAGATAATACCTTCATCAATGTCTGTTGTGGTGCAGAGAAACCAGATAATACCTTCATCATAACCCAGCTGTTGTAGTGCAGAGAAACAAGATAATACCTTCATCAATGTCTGTTGTAGTGCAGAGAAACCAGATAATACCTTCATCAATGTCTGTTGTGGTGCAGAGAAACCAGATAATACCTTCATCAATGTCTGTTGTAGTGCAGAGAAACCAGATAATACCTTCATCACAACCCAGCTGTTGTAGTGCAGAGAAACAAGATAATACCTTCATCAATGTCTGTTGTAGTGCAGAGAAACCAGATAATACCTTCATCAATGTCTGTTGTGGTGCAGAGAAACCAGATAATACCTTCATCACAACCCAGCTGTTGTAGTGCAGAGAAACAAGATAATACCTTCATCAATGTCTGTTGTGGTGCAGAGAAACCAGATAATACCTTCATCAATGTCTGTTGTAGAGCAGAGAAACCAGATAATACCTTCATCAATGTCTGTTGTAGTGCAGAGAAACCAGATAATACCTTCATCACAACCCAGCTGTTGTAGTGCAGAGAAACCAGATAATACCTTCATCAATGTCTGTTGTAGTGCAGAGAAACCAGATAATACCTTCATCACAACCCAGCTGTTGTAGTGCAGAGAAACCAGATAATACCTTCATCAATGTCTGTTGTAGTGCAGAGAAACCAGATAATACCTTCATCACAACCCAGCTGTTGTAGTGCAGAGAAACCAGATAATACCTTCATCAATGTCCGTTGTAGTGCAGAGAAACCAGATAATACCTTCATCAATGTCTGTTGTAGTGCAGAGAAACCAGATAATACCTTCATCAATGTCTGTTGTAGTGCAGAGAAACCAGATAATACCTTCATCAATGTCTGTTGTAGTGCAGAGAAACCAGATAATACCTTCATCAATGTCTGTTGTAGTGCAGAGAAACCAGATAATACCTTCATCAATGTCTGTTGTAGTGCAGAGAAACCAGATAATACCTTCATCAATGTCTGTTGTAGTGCAGAGAAACCAGATAATACCTTCATCAATGTCTGTTGTAGTGCAGAGAAACCAGATAATACCTTCATCAATGTCTGTTGTAGTGCAGAGAAACCAGATAATACCTTCATCAATGTCTGTTGTGGTGCAGAGAAACCAGATAATACCTTCATCACAACCCAGCTGTTGTAGTGCAGAGAAACCAGATAATACCTTCATCAATGTCTGTTGTAGTGCAGAGAAACCAGATAATACCTTCATCAATGTCTGTTGTAGTGCAGAGAAACCAGATAATACCTTCATCAATGTCTGTTGTAGTGCAGAGAAACCAGATAATACCTTCATCAATGTCTGTTGTAGTGCAGAGAAACCAGATAATACCTTCATCAATGTCTGTTGTAGTGCAGAGAAACCAGATAATACCTTCATCAATGTCTGTTGTAGTGCAGAGAAACAAGATAATACCTTCATCAATGTCTGTTGTAGTGCAGAGAAACCAGATAATACCTTCATCACAACCCAGCTGTTGTAGTGCAGAGAAACCAGATAATACCTTCATCAATGTCTGTTGTAGTGCAGAGAAACCAGATAATACCTTCATCAATGTCTGTTGTAGTGCAGAGAAACCAGATAATACCTTCATCAATGTCTGTTGTAGTGCAGAGAAACCAGATAATACCTTCATCAATGTCTGTTGTAGTGCAGAGAAACAAGCTTGTTGCCCAAAAACATATTTTGGTGTAAGGAGAGCCAACTGTAGTTCATAACATCAAGGTCCAGACAGTGATCCTCAATACTCTAGTCAAGGTACTTGACCACCAGAGAACACGCGGCTGCCCTCTAGTGAAGACATCGTTGAAAGCATTCCAGGACCACAGGGCAACTGTCAGAAGTTATTCTGTGACGTTCACTTCTCAACACCGACACCGGGAGTCGGTCACCGAACAAGCCTTTCTGATAGGAAGTCGGTGTAGCGCGTAGCAATGGGCTCCATTTCGGGTTTATTGTCTGTGGTAGGAGCGGCAACGTTATACCTCTATCTCCTGTCCACTTTCCTGCCGCCCGGACCGCAACATCTTCACCGGCGACACGCGGTGGAGTTAAACAACGAGAGCGCAGAGGGGGACGTGGAAGTTGTAGAGTACAGGTAGCCAGCCTCAACAGATCTATAGCTACAATTTGCCAGATGTCGCAAGACTTTCTTTTTTTTTTTTAGCTATTAGCATAATAATTATAGGCTACAGCAGCTGCCTGCTTGTACAATGACACTTTCTAGGACATGTTTACGTATACAACTTTGCAAATAAGTCAATATATAGCCACTTCCACAGTGTTTTATTAGGGGTAATAATAGCATAGTGACATCACCATTTATGTAATAGATCAGTCCCAGAGTGGTTATCTGTTGTAGGATTATGATGTTGATAAGTGTATTGACAGACGGCGCAGAGTCCATGGAGGTGCTGTCATAATCACTGCGTTTGGCAGCATCTCATTTCCCTCAGACGATCGCATGACTTTAAGTTATGAAAACGGCATCATCAAACACCTGTCTTGTCAGTGTAGGCTAATTCAGAGGAAATGTCACAGCTGGTTGCTGTTCTCTCAAAGTATTTGTCCTTTGCCTGATGGTGTTGTGTGACAGGTGATTATATCACAGTAGTTCCTGTTTTCAGATGATGTTCCTATGTTCCTACTCTAAACCCCTGTGTGTCTCATCCAGACCCACCTTCTCTCCTATGTTTATGGTTTCTGCCCCAGTGGAGATCTGGCCGTGGCCTCTCTTGGTTGGCTCAGGTTCACTTGGCCTGAAATACTGTCCTCCTCAGTCTGATGAGTATGAGAACATACAGCTCTGATCTAACCCTGGACAGGACACACTTGTCTTGGTTGGCTTAGGTTCACTTGGCCTGAAATACTGTCCTCCTCAGTCTGATGAGTATGAGAACATACAGCTCTGATCTAACCCTGGACAGGACACACTTGTCTTGGTTGGCTTAGGTTCACTTGGCCTGAAATACTGTCCTCCTCAGTCTGATGAGTATAAGAACATACAGCTCTGATCTAACCCTGGACAGGACACTCTTGTCTTGGTTGGCGTTATGCCATCGTTCCATCATATTTCATCCTCCCTAATTATAAAGGAGTTTCACGACCCTGCCGGCATGTTTATCAGGCCTGGACACTTCTATTAGAGAACAGACATCCAGAGGTGGATGGACAGCCTGGACAGGAGGACACCACTGGGTCTCTAGAGTCTCCTGACAATACACTGGACACGGTGTGCAGAAGGTTCTGATGAGGTGCTACCCAGGACATAACACTGGACACGGTGTGCAGAAGGTTCTGATGAGGTGCTACCCAGGACATAACACTGGACACGGTGTGCGGAAGGTTCTGATGAGGTGCTACCCAGGACATAACACTGGACACGGTGTGCTGAGGGATACAGATCTGAGATCCTAACCACAGTGGCTTTGCCTTCCATTCATCCCATACAGCTCAACAATTAGATGTGATACCAGCAGCTCAGGTCTCATGGTTTATGGTTCATTCTGTTTGTGTGTGTCTGTGTCACGGCTGAGGAGCCTGATACTTCCAGCATCGAAACTAGCAGAGGCAGAAATCCCAGAGCAAAAGCTGCTATTTCTGTCCCATATCCTGTTTCATACTCTCTCTCTCTCTCTCCGCCATCTGGAAATCTCTCCCTCTCATGCTGCACACGGGCACCAGCCATGCCCTCTCCCTCTCATGCTGCACACGGGCACCAGCCATGCCCACTTTAGTCTGTGTTTGACCTGTCTATGATGTCAGATTAGGGTGTCCCCAGATTCCCAAAACTCTAGAGAGCCAGCAGACTGGGGGCTGAGCATTATGTCTCCCCTATATGACTACAACTACGGCTGTCTGTACTACGACTGTCTGTACTACGGCTGTCTGTACTACGGCTGTCTGTACTACCGCTGTCTGTACTACGGCTGTATATACAATGGCTGTATATACTATGGCTGTGAATACTAGGGCTGTGTCTACTAGGGCTGTCTGTACTACGGCTGTGTCTACTAGGGCTGTCTGTACTATGGCTGTGTCTACTAGGGCTGTCTGTACTACGGCTGTGTCTACTAGGGCTGTGTGTACTATGGCTGTGTCTACTAGGGCTGTCTGTACTACGGCTGTGTCTACTAGGGCTGTGTGTACTATGGCTGTGTCTACTAGGGCTGTCTGTACTACGGCTGTGTCTACCAGGGCTGTCTGTACTATGGCTGTGTCTACTAGGGCTGTCTGTACTATGGCTGTGTCTACTAGGGCTGTCTGTACTACGGCTGTGTCTACTAGGGCTGTCTGTACTATGGCTGTGTCTACTAGGGCTGTCTGTACTACGGCTGTGTCTACTAGGGCTGTCTGTACTACGGCTGTGTGTACTACGGCTGTGTCTACTAGGGCTGTCTGTACTACGGCTGTGTGTACTAGGGCTGTGTGTACTACGGCTGTGTCTACTAGGGCTGTCTGTACTACGGCTGTGTCTACTAGGGCTGTCTGTACTATGGCTGTGTCTACTAGGGCTGTCTGTACTATGGCTGTGTCTACTAGGGCTGTCTGTACTATGGCTGTGTCTACTAGGGCTGTCTGTACTACGGCTGTGTCTACTAGGGCTGTCTGTACTACGGCTGTGTCTACTAGGGCTGTCTGTACTACGGCTGTGTCTACTAGGGCTGTCTGTACTATGGCTGTGTCTACTAGGGCTGTCTGTACTACGGCTGTGTCTACTAGGGCTGTCTGTACTACGGCTGTGTCTACTAGGGCTGTCTGTACTACGGCTGTGTCTACTAGGGCTGTGTGTACTATGGCTGTGTCTACTAGGGCTGTCTGTACTATGGCTGTGTCTACTAGGGCTGTCTGTACTACGGCTGTGTCTACTAGGGCTGTCTGTACTACGGCTGTGTCTACTAGGGCTGTCTGTACTATGGCTGTGTCTACTAGGGCTGTGTGTACTATGGCTGTGTCTACTAGGGCTGTGTGTACTACGGCTGTGTCTACTAGGGCTGTGTGTACTACGGCTGTGTCTACTAGGGCTGTCTGTACTACGGCTGTGTCTACTAGGGCTGTGTGTACTATGGCTGTGTCTACTAGGGCTGTCTGTACTACGGCTGTGTCTACTAGGGCTGTCTGTACTACGGCTGTGTGTACTACGGCTGTGTCTACTAGGGCTGTCTGTACTACGGCTGTGTGTACTAGGGCTGTGTGTACTACGGCTGTGTCTACTAGGGCTGTCTGTACTACGGCTGTGTCTACTAGGGCTGTGTGTACTATGGCTGTGTCTACTAGGGCTGTCTGTACTACGGCTGTGTCTACTAGGGCTGTCTGTACTACGGCTGTGTGTACTACGGCTGTGTCTACTAGGGCTGTCTGTACTACGGCTGTGTGTACTAGGGCTGTCTGTACTACGGCTGTGTCTACTACAGCTGTCTGTACTATGGCTGTGTCTACCAGGGCTGTCTGTACTATGGCTGTGTCTACTAGGGCTGTGTCTACTAGGGCTGTCTGTACTACGGCTGTGTGTACTAGGGCTGTCTGTACTACGGCTGTGTCTACTATAGCTGTCTGTACTATGGCTGTGTCTACCAGGGCTGTCTGTACTATGGCTGTGTCTACTAGGGCTGTGTCTACTAGGGCTGTCTGTACTACGGCTGTGTCTACTATAGCTGTCTGTACTATGGCTGTGTCTACCAGGGCTGTCTGTACTATGGCTGTGTCTACTAGGGCTGTCTGTACTACGGCTGTGTCTACTATGGCTGTGTCTACTAGGGCTGTCTGTACTACGGCTGTGTCTACTATAGCTGTCTGTACTATGGCTGTGTCTACTATGGCTATGGCTGTCTGTACTACGGCTGTGTCTACTATAGCTGTCTGTACTACGACTGTGTCTACTAGGGCTGTGTCTACTAGGGCTGTCTGTACTATGGCTGTGTCTACTAGGGCTGTCTGTACTATGGCTGTGTCTACTAGGGCTGTGTCTACTAGGGCTGTCTGTACTACGGCTGTGTCTACTAGGGCTGTCTGTACTACGGCTGTGTCTACTATAGCTGTCTGTACTATGGCTGTGTCTACCAGGGCTGTCTGTACTATGGCTGTGTCTACTAGGGCTGTGTCTACTAGGGCTGTCTGTACTATGGCTGTGTCTACCAGGGCTGTCTGTACAATGGCTGTGTCTACTATGGCTGTGTCTACTAGGGCTGTCTGTACTACGGCTGTGTGTACTACGGCTGTGTCTACTAGGGCTGTCTGTACTACGGCTGTGTCTACTAGGGCTGTGTCTACTAGGGCTGTCTGTACTACGGCTGTGTGCACTATAGCTGTCTGTACTATGGCTGTGTGTACTATAGCTGTCTGTACTATGGCTGTGTGTACTATGGCTGTCTGTACTACGACTGTGTGTACTATGGCTGTCTGTACTACGGCTGTCTGTACTATGGTTGTGTATACTACTACTATGGCTATAACCTATAACCCCTTCCTATAACTTATAACCCCTTCCTATAACTTATAACCCCTTCCTATAACTTATAACCCATTCCTATAACCTATAACCCCTTCCTATAACCTATAACCCCTTCCTATAACTTATAACCTATAACCCCTTCCTATAACCTATAACCCCTTCCTGTAACCCTTTCCTATGACCTATAACCCCTTCCTATGACCTATAACCTATAACCACTTCATATAACTTATAACCCCTTCCTATAACCCCCTTCCTATAACTCATAACCCCTTCCTATAACCTATAACCCCTTCCTATAACCTATAACCCCTTCCTGTAACCCTTTCCTATGACCTATAACCCCTTCCTATGACCTATAACCCCTTCCTATAACTTATAACCCCTTCCTATAACTTATAACCCCTTCCTATAACCTATAACCCCTTCCTATAACCTATAACCCCTTCCTGTAACCCTTTCCTATGACCTATAACCCCTTCCTATGACCTATAACCCCTTCCTATAACCTATAACCCCTTCATATAACTTATAACCCCTTCATATAACTTATAACCCCTTCCTATAACCCCTTCATATAACTTATAACCCCTTCATATAACTTATAACCCCTTCATATAACTTATAACCCCTTCATATAACTTATAACCCCTTCCTATAACCCCTTCCTAAGACCTATAACCCCTTCCTATAACCCCTTCCTATAACTTATAACCCCTTCCTATAACTTATAACCCCTTCCTATAACCTATAACCCCTTCCTATGACCTATAACCCCTTCCTATAACCTATAACCCCTTCATATAACTTATAACCCCTTCATATAACTTATAACCCCTTCCTATAACCCCTTCCTATAACCTATAACCCCTTCCTATGACCTATAACCCCTTCCTATAACCCATAACCCCTTCATATAACTTATAACCCCTTCATATAACTTATAACCCCTTCCTATAACCCCTTCCTAAGACCTATAACCCCTTCCTATGACCTATAGCCCCTTCCTATAACCCCTTCCTATAACTTATAACCCCTTCCTATAACCTATAACCCCTTCCTATAACCTATAACCCCTTCCTATAACCCCTTCCTAAGACCTATAACCCCTTCCTATAACCCCTTCCTATAACCTATAACCCCTTCCTATAACCCCTTCCTATGACCTATAACCCCTTCCTATAACCTATAACCCCTTCCTATGACCTATAACCCCGTCCTATGACCTATAACCCCGTCCTATGACCTATAACCCCGTCCTATGACCTATAACCCCTTCCTATGGCCTTCGCCTGTGTTACCTTTAATGCTCTGTCCTCAGTGTCCTCAATTCCCGTTTGAAGAAGAAAAAAAAAGTTCCCCTGGTGCAAACAGTAACTAGGTGACAACATTTCTGTCTAAATCTGACATTAGTACTAGGAACCATGTTATCTGATGTTGCTGGTGTTTGTTTCCCTCCAGACTGAAGTTCCCGTCGGACCTGGATGAGCTGAGGGAGCTGGCTGAGATGCTGCAGTTCTATAAGACAGAACACACAGGCTACGTGGTGCTGCTGTTCTGTAGTGCCTACATCTACAAACAGTCCTTCGCCATCCCTGGCTCCTCCTTCCTGGTAAGAGAAACTAACATCACACCCATCCATGGAACACACACTTTATTTCCATGAACCTTTGACCCTAAAGACCAGAACCTCCATCCATAGAACACACACTTTGTTTCCATGAACCTTTGACCCTAAAGACCAGAACCTCCATCCATGGAACACACACTTTGTTTCCATGAACCTTTGACCCTAAAGACCAGAACCTCCATCCATGGTCAGAACAGCCTCCTGACCCTCATCAATAGGGGTGTAAAATACTTAAGTAAAAATACTTTGAAGTACTACTTAAGTCATTTTGGGGGTATCTGTACTTTACTATTTATATTTTTTGACAACTTTTATTAAACAGAAAAACATCCCTGATCATCCCTACTGCCTCTGATCTGTTGGACTCACTAAACACACATGCTTCATTTGTAAATAATGTCAGAGTATTGGAGTATTGGAGTGTTGGAGTGAGGGAGTGTTGGAGTGAGGGAGTGTTGGAGTGTTGGAGTGTTGGAGTGATGGAGTGATGGAGTGATGGAGTGTTGGAGTGTTGGAGTGTTGGAGTGAGGGAGTGTTGGAGTGAGGGAGTGTTGGAGTGTTGGAGTGATGGAGTGTTGGAGTGTTGGAGTGTTGGAGTGTGGGAGTGTTGGAGTGAGGGAGTGTTGGAGTGTTGGAGTGTTGGAGTGAGGGAGTGTTGGAGTGAGGGAGTGTTGGAGTGTGGGAGTGTTAGAGTGAGGGAGTGATGGAGTGTTGGAGTGTTGGAGTGTTGGAGTGAGGGAGTGTTGGAGTGAGGGAGTGTTGGAGTGAGGGAGTGTTGGAGTGAGGGAGTGTTGGAGTGTTGGAGTGAGGGAGTGTTGGAGTGTTGGAGTGATGGAGTGAGGGAGTGTTGGAGTGTGGGAGTGAGGGAGTGTTGGAGTGAGGGAGTGTTGGGGTGTTGGAGTGAGGGAGTGTTAGAGTGATGGAGTGTTGGAGTGATGGAGTGTTGGAGTGTTGGAGTGTTGGAGTGATGGAGTGTTGGAGTGTTGGAGTGTTGGAGTGTGGGAGTGTTGGAGTGAGGGAGTGTTGGAGTGTTGGAGTGTTGGAGTGAGGGAGTGTTGGAGTGTTGGAGTGTGGGAGTGTTAGAGTGAGGGAGTGTTGGAGTGTGACCCCTGGCTATCTGTAGATAAACAAACTAGAACATTGTGTTGTTTGGTTTGCTTAATATAAGCATTTTGAAAGGATTTATGTTTTCAGTTAACTTTTGGTACTTAAGTATATTTAAAAATCATATACTTTGACTTTTACTCCAGTAGTATTTTACTGGGTGTCTTTCACTTCAGGCATTTTCTATGAAGGTATCTTTACTTTTCCTCAAGTATGACAATTGGGTACTTTTCCCACCTCTGCTCACCATGCTCATCCCCTGTGCTTCCCAGAACATGCTGGCGGGGGCGCTGTTTGGTCCATGGCAGGGTCTGGTCCTGGCCTGTCTTCTGACCACCACCGGCTCTACCTTCTGTTACCTGCTCTCTGCTGCCTTCGGGAAGAGCTACGTCACACGCCTGTTCCCTGACAAGGTGGACATGCTGCAGAACAAGGTGTGACAGAGAGACAGAGTAGGTTGTTCCTCACCACAGTACCATGGGGTTGTTGGAGGAGGGTGTAGGACTGGGGGGGTACAGGACCCTTCCTTTGCCTCATGTCCTTTGATTACAATTCTCTAAAGATAGACTAGAGGGGTGTGTGTGTGTGTGTGTGTGTGTGTGTGTCTCCTCTTACAGTGTCCTTGGCTTACATATTAGGTTAGACAGGTGTAACAGATGACCAGTGAGGAGCAGAAGACTGGTCTGATCACCAGTATAACAGATGACCAGTGAGGAGCAGAAGACTGGTCTGATCACCAGTATAACAGATGACCAGTGAGGAGCAGAAGACTGGTCTGATCACCAGTATAACAGATGACCAGTGAGGAACAGAAGACTGGTCTGATCACCAGTATAACAGATGACCAGTGAGGAACAGAAGACTGGTCTGATCACCAGTATAACAGATGACCAGTGAGGAACAGAAGACTGGTCTGATCACCAGTATAACAGATGTGATCGTACTTCGTAACTCTCTTGGGTTTTTGGTTTGTAAAGAAAAGACTGTCCAGCCAGCGGTCCCAGTTGATTGGTGATTAATAGACACCAGGAAACACATGTTCAGGACAACAGTATGTTGATCGCTGCAGATTTGTGAATCGTCTGTTGGCATGGAAATAACTGAATTAGAGCATGCTGGGTAACTCTCTCTTATAGAAAAGTGCATCCCAGGAAGCCACCAATATCTAACAGGTACTGTACACAAATATACACTGAGCTAAAATATAAACACAACATGTAAAGTGTTGGTTTCATGAGCTGAAATAAGATCCCAGACATTTTCCATACGCACGAAAAGCGTATTTTTCTCAAATGTTGTACGCATATTTGTTTATGACCCTGTTAGTGAGCATTTCTCCTTTGCCAAGATAATCCATCCACCTGACAGGTGTGGCATATCAAGAAGCTGATTAAACAGCATGATCATTACACAGGTGCACCTTGTGCTGGGGGACAGTAAAAGGCCATAGAAGTATATAATGTATAAAATGCACTATTTCAGAATGTGACCTCTCCCTATCTGCAAGCATGACCTATGACATAACACCTTATTGATATGTAAATTCAACCGACCAATAGGAATACATAAACAGTGGCAAGGGAAACATAACTAAGCGTGTTACACAGGGTAAGAATGCAGAATGCCATGTGTTCTTTTACAGTGTTGGGACTTTAGTAATATCCCTCCAATCATTCATTAATAAGTACATTTAAAATGACAGTTCTCTCTTCCTCTTTACCTCCTGCTCTCTCCATCTCCTGCTCTCTCCTTCCCTCTCTACCTCCTGCTCTCTCCTTCCCTCTCTACCTCCTGCTCTCTCCTTCCCTCTCTATCTCCTTCGTTTTCCCACCCCCTCTCTACCTCCTGCTCTCTCCTTCCCTCTCTATCTCCTCCGGTCTCCCACCCCCTCTCTACCTCCTCCCACCCTCCCTCTCTACCTCCTCCTCTCTCCCATGCCCTCTCCTTCCCTCTCTACCTCCTCCTCTCTCCCATGCCATCTCCTTCCCTCTCTACCTCCTCCCCTCTCCCATGCCCTCTCCTTCCCTCTCCCTCCTCCTCTCCTTCCCTCTCTCCCATGCCCCCTCCTTCCCTCTCTCCCATGCCCTCTCCCACCCTCTCTCCCATGCCCTCTCCCACCCTCTCTCCCATGCCCTCTCCTTCCCTCTCTCCCATGCCCTCTCCTTCCCTCTCTACCTCCTCTCTCCCACCCCCTCTCCCATGCCCTCTCCTTCCCTCTCTCCCATGCCCTCTCCTTCCCTCTCTCCCATGCCCTCTCCTTCCCTCTCTCCCATGCCCTCTCCCACCCTCTCTCCCATGCCCTCTCCTTCCCTCTCTCCCTCCTCCTCTCCCATGCCCTCTCCTTCCCTCTCTACCTCCTCCTCTCTCCCATGCCATCTCCTTCCCTCTCTACCGCCTCCTCTCCCATGTTTTCTCCTTCCCTCTCTACCTCCTCCCCTCTCCCATGCCCTCTCCTTCCCCCTCTCCCACCCTCTCTCCCATGCCCCCTCCCACCCTCTCTCCCATGCCCCCTCCCACCCTCTCTCCCATGCCCTCTCCTTCCCTCTCTACCTCCTCTCCTTCCCTCTCTCCCACCTCCTCTCTCCCATGCCCCCTCCCACCCTCTCTCCCATGCCCCCTCCCACCTCCTCTCCCATGCCCTCTCCCTCCTCCTCTTCCATGCCCCCTCCCACCTCCTCTCCCTCCTCCTCTCCCTCCTCCTCTCCCTCCTCCTCTCCCATGCCCTCTCCTTCCCTCTCTACCTCCTCTCTCCCTCCTCCTCTCCCATGCCCTCTCCTTCCCTCTCTCCCACCTCCTCTCCCATGCCCTCTCCCTCCTCCTCTCCCATGCCCTCTCCCTCCTCCTCTCCCATGCCCTCTCCCTCCTCCTCTCCCATGCCCTCTCCTTCCCTCTCTCCCTCCTCCTCTCCCATGCCCTCTCCTTCCCTCTCTACCTCCTCTCTCCCTCCTCCTCTCCCATGCCCTCTCCTTCCCTCTCTACCTCCTCCTCTCCCATGCCCTCTCCCTCCTCCTCTCCCATGCCCTCTCCCTCCTCCTCTCCCATGCCCTCTCCTTCCCTCTCTCCCTCCTCCTCTCCCATGCCCCCTCCCACCTCCTCTCCCTCCTCCTCTCCCTCCTCCTCTCCCATGCCCTCTCCTTCCCTCTCTACCTCCTCTCTCTCTCCTCCTCTCCCATGCCGTCTCCCTCCTCCTCTCCCATGCCCTCTCCTTCCCTCTCCCTCCTCCTCCTCTCCCACCTCCTCTCCCATGCCCTCTCCTTCCCTCTCTCTGTCAGGTGGAGGAGAACCGTAGCAGTCTGTTCTTCTTCCTCCTGTTCCTGCGGTTCTTCCCCATGACTCCTAACTGGTTCCTGAACGTCACGTCCCCCATCCTCAACATCCCTGTCTCCATGTTCTTCTTCTCCGTACTCATCGGTGAGAAGCAGAAGCAGCACAACATACAGGACTATTATATAATACTACTGAGAATGACACGATACGTCATTTTGCTTAAGACGCGAAGACTTACATTAGCTCACTAAGTTAATGTCTAGGCTTTAGCTCAGAAGGCTAACACAGTCTCTCCCTTGTTACATTGAAGTACTGCTACAACAGATGTCATTAATTACCAGATCATGTCCACCTTAACTGTTCCGAACTCTCCCTCCTCCCATATCGCCTTTAGCTCAGCGGTCTAACACAGTCTCTCCTCTCCTTCCCCAGGTCTAGTGTTTATCTAGGTCTAACCCAGTCTCTCCTCTCCTTCCCCAGGTCTAGTGTTCATCTAGGTCTAACCCAGTCTCTCCTCTCCTTCCCCAGGTCTAGTGTTTATCTAGGAGGTCTAACTCAGTCCCTCCTCTCCTTCCCCAGGTCTAGTGTTCATCTAGGTCTAACTCAGTCTCTCCTCTCCTTCCCCAGGACTAGTGTTTATCTAGGAGGTCTAACTCAGTCCCTCCTCTCCTTCCCCAGGTCTAGTGTTCATCTAAGTCTAACTCAGTCTCTCCTCTCCTTCCCCAGGACTAGTGTTTATCTAGGAGGTCTAACCCAGTCTCTCCTTCCCCAGGACTAGTGTTTATCTAGGAGGTCTAACTCAGTCCCTCCTCTCCTTCCCCAGGTCTAGTGTTCATCTAGGTCTAACTCAGTCTCTCCTCTCCTTCCCCAGGACTAGTGTTTATCTAGGAGGTCTAACCCAGTCTCTCCTTCCCCAGGTCTAGTGTTTATCTAGGAGGTCTAACTCAGTCTCTCCTTCATCAGGTCTGATCCCGTATAACTTCATCTGCGTGCGGACCGGCTCCATCCTGTCAGAGATCTCTTCCCTGGACGATATCTTCTCCTGGGGGACGCTGCTACAGCTGTTGGCCATCGCCTGTGTGGCCCTGCTTCCCGGAGCCCTTATCAAGCTCTACAGCCAGAACCACCTCCAACTGGACGGGCTGCAGCAGAATGGACGACACAGACAGAACCAGGGACAAGCAGCTGACGACAGAAAGAGGAGATGACCCTGCTGAAATACAGCCATGCTGGGTCTGATTGACCTTGACTGACCCCGCTGGACTGGATTGGCCACCACCACTACAGCTTTACGCAGAGGAGTTTATAGACTTGGTTTCAGGGGGAGAGAAACGTCTTAACTGCCACTATGCCGAGGATTCTTAAAGGTCATGAACAGTCGTGTTTTTCATGAAATCTGATGATATTTGGATGAAACCAGATCAAAGTATGATGACCAAAGTATGAAAAAAATGAGTGTTTCTCCTACATTGATCAAGGTTGGTCATAAAGCTACTGGTCCCCCATGTCAAACACTTGGATTCAGGATTATTAAGGGAAAAGGGGTGACATCACCCTAACTCTCATTGTAATACACCAATGGTAACATGATATTCTCTTACCTAATTTAAATAAGTACCGCTTTGTAACCAACATCGGAGAAGGTGTGTTTGTGGAGGGGCGTGGTTTATACAGCTACTCTACTGGTGCCTGTAGGGTGTCATCAAATATAATTAAAAGTTTACACTATTCATCTATGGTAGAGATACTTATGTCTCGCCTTTCATCTGTCTGGTGTTACTGGTCTTCAAGCGTGGAACAAAATGGGGGGGTAGTTGTCATTCAACACATCCGTCAGTGCTGCTGTGAACCCCTCCCAGCAGAGACATGCCAAATGACGCTATTTCAATGTTTGGGCTGATTTGTGTACCACCTGATTTGCCAGGGCTGATTTTACTGCAGGACTGCAGCCCAGGTTGACATCAGGGGTTTCAAAGAGCTGTCAGTCAAGGCCAGCTCATGAATATAAAGCTCCCTGCCCACTCTGCCTGTCTTTTCAAACTTCCTGATAGTTAGCCGGGAAGAAGAATAGACCTTTTCTTCAAATGTTGAGCATTTTAATCCCCAAAATATATCATGGGTGATATTTTAGTCAGTTAAAAGGCCATTTTACATGGGAATCTGAATGACTATTTGAGACGGATGCATTTTGAACTGTCTGTGACTGTGATCATGAGCACATATTCAGAAAATGTGCGAAGTTAAGGCTAATCATTTGTTTTTGTAAATTTACTATTGATTTTAAACCACAGGTCATACAGGGTAACAGTACTGTAGTGTAAACCACAGGCCATACAGGGTAACAGTACTGTAGTGTAAACCACAGGCCATACAGGGTAACAGTACTGTAGTGTAAACCAGGCCATACAGGGTAACAGTACTGTAGTGTAAACCACAGGCCATACAGGGTAACAGTACTGTAGTGTAAACCACAGGCCATACAGGGTAACAGTACTGTAGTGTAAACCACAGGCCATACAGGGTAACAGTACTGTAGTGTAAACCACAGGCCATACAGGGTAACAGTACTGTAGTGTAAACCACAGGCCATACAGGGTAACAGTACTGTAGTGTAAACCACAGGCCATACAGGGTAACAGTACTGTAGTGTAAACCACAGGCCATACAGGGTAACAGTACTGTAGTGTAAACCAGGCCATACAGGGTAACAGTACTGTAGTGTAAACCACAGGCCATACAGGGTAACAGTACTGTAGTGTAAACCACAGGCCATACAGGGTAACAGTACTGTAGTGTAAACCACAGGCCATACAGGGTAACAGTACTCTAGTGTAAACCACAGGCCATACAGGGTAACAGTACTGTAGTGTAAACCAGGCCATACAGGGTCACGGTACTGTAGTGTAAACCAGGCCATACAGGGTAACAGTACTGTAGTGTAAACCAGGCCATACAGGGTAACAGTACTGTAGTGTAAACCACAGGCCATACAGGATAACAGTACTGTAGTGTAAACCACAGGCCATACAGGGTAACAGTACTGTAGTGTAAACCACACGCCATACAGGGTAACAGTACTCTAGTGTAAACCACAGGCCATACAGGGTAACAGTACTGTAGTGTAAACCAGGCCATACAGGGTAACAGTACTGTAGTGTAAACCACAGGCCATACAGGGTAACAGTACTGTAGTGTAAACCACAGGCCATACAGGGTAACAGTACTGTAGTGTAAACCACACGCCAGGATAAACACTGTTAATACTCAAAGACATTTGTATCACATTGATAAAACCTCATCAGAGGACAACATACCAGAGCTTTTTTTTTATTTTTTTACCTTTATTTAACCAGGCAAGTCAGTTAAGAACAAATTCTTATTTTCAATGACGGCCTGGGAACAGTGGGTTAACTGCCTGTTCAGGGGCAGAACGACAGATTTGTACCTTGTCAGCTCGGGGATTTGAACTTGCAACTTTCCGGTTACTAGTCCAACGCTCTAACCACTAGGCTACCTGCTGGTTACTAGTCCAACGCTCTAACCACTAGGCTACCTGCTGGTTACTAGTCCAACGCTCTAACCACTAGGCTACCTGCTGGTTACTAGTCCAACGCTCTAACCACTAGGCTACCTGCTGGTTACTAGTCCAACGCTCTAACCACTAGGCTACCTGCTGGTTACTAGTCTAACGCTCTAACCACTAGGCTACCTGCTGGTTACTAGTCTAACGCTCTAACCACTAGGCTACCTGCTGGTTACTAGTCTTACGCTCTAACCACTAGGCTACCTGCTGGTTACTAGTCCAACGCTCTAACCACTAGGCTACCTGCCGCCCCTCCACTCTAACCACTAGGCTACCTGCTGGTTACTAGTCTAACGCTCTAACCACTAGGCTACCTGCTGGTTACTAGTCCAACGCTCTAACCACTAGGCTACCTGCTGGTTACTAGTCCAACGCTCTAACCACTAGGCTACCTGCTGGTTACTAGTCCAACGCTCTAACCACTAGGCTACCCTGCCGGCCCTCCACTCTAACCACTAGGCTACCTGCTGGTTACTAGTCTAACGCTCTAACCACTAGGCTACCTGCTGGTTACTAGTCCAACGCTCTAACCACTAGGCTACCTGCTGGTTACTAGTCCAACGCTCTAACCACTAGGCTACCTGCTGGTTACTAGTCCAACGCTCTAACCACTAGGCTACCTGCTGGTTACTAGTCCAACGCTCTAACCACTAGGCTACCTGCTGGTTACTAGTCTAACGCTCTAACCACTAGGCTACCTGCTGGTTACTAGTCTAACACTCTAACCACTAGGCTACCTGCTGGTTACTAGTCCAACGCTCTAACCACTAGGCTACCTGCTGGTTACTAGTCTAACGCTCTAACCACTAGGCTACCTGCCGCCCCTCCACTCTAACCACTAGGCTACCTGCTGGTTACTAGTCTAACGCTCTAACCACTAGGCTACCTGCTGGTTACTAGTCCAACGCTCTAACCACTAGGCTACCTGCTGGTTACTAGTCTAACGCTCTAACCACTAGGCTACCTGCCGCCCCTCCACTCTAACCACTAGGCTACCTGCTGGTTACTAGTCTAACGCTCTAACCACTAGGCTACCTGCTGGTTACTAGTCCAACGCTCTAACCACTAGGCTACCTGCTGGTTACTAGTCCAACGCTCTAACCACTAGGCTACCCCGCCGGCCCTCCACTCTAACCACTAGGCTACCCTGCCGCCCCTCCACTCTAACCACTAGGCTACCCTGCCGCCTCTACACTCTAACCACTAGGCTACCCTGCCGCCCCTCCACTCTAACCACTAGGCTACCTGCTGGTTACTAGTCCAACGCTCTAACCACTAGGCTACCTGCTGGTTACTAGTCTAACGCTCTAACCACTAGGCTACCTGCTGGTTACTAGTCCAACGCTCTAACCACTAGGCTACCTGCTGGTTACTAGTCTAACGCTCTAACCACTAGGCTACCTGCCGCCCCTCCACTCTAACCACTAGGCTACCTGCTGGTTACTAGTCTAACGCTCTAACCACTAGGCTACCTGCTGGTTACTAGTCCAACGCTCTAACCACTAGGCTACCTGCTGGTTACTAGTCTAACGCTCTAACCACTAGGCTACCTGCCGCCCCTCCACTCTAACCACTAGGCTACCTGCTGGTTACTAGTCTAACGCTCTAACCACTAGGCTACCTGCTGGTTACTAGTCCAACGCGCTAACCACTAGGCTACCTGCTGGTTACTAGTCCAACACTCTAACCACTAGGCTACCCTGCCGGCCCTCCACTCTAACCACTAGGCTACCTGCTGGTTACTAGTCTAACGCTCTAACCACTAGGCTACCTGCTGGTTACTAGTCCAACGCTCTAACCACTAGGCTACCTGCTGGTTACTAGTCCAACGCTCTAACCACTAGGCTACCTGCTGGTTACTAGTCCAACGCTCTAACCACTAGGCTACCTGCTGGTTACTAGTCCAACGCTCTAACCACTAGGCTACCTGCTGGTTACTAGTCTAACGCTCTAACCACTAGGCTACCTGCTGGTTACTAGTCTAACGCTCTAACCACTAGGCTACCTGCTGGTTACTAGTCCAACGCTCTAACCACTAGGCTACCTGCTGGTTACTAGTCTAACGCTCTAACCACTAGGCTACCTGCCGCCCCTCCACTCTAACCACTAGGCTACCTGCTGGTTACTAGTCTAACGCTCTAACCACTAGGCTACCTGCTGGTTACTAGTCCAACGCTCTAACCACTAGGCTACCTGCTGGTTACTAGTCTAACGCTCTAACCACTAGGCTACCTGCCGCCCCTCCACTCTAACCACTAGGCTACCTGCTGGTTACTAGTCTAACGCTCTAACCACTAGGCTACCTGCTGGTTACTAGTCCAACGCTCTAACCACTAGGCTACCTGCTGGTTACTAGTCCAACGCTCTAACCACTAGGCTACCCTGCCGGCCCTCCACTCTAACCACTAGGCTACCCTGCCGCCCCTCCACTCTAACCACTAGGCTACCCTGCCGCCTCTACACTCTAACCACTAGGCTACCCTGCCGCCCCTCCACTCTAACCACTAGGCTACCCTGCCGCCCCTCCACTCTAACCACTAGGCTACCCTGCCGCCCCTCCACTCTAACCACTAGGCTACCCTGCCGCCCCTCCACTCTAACCACTAGGCTACCCTGCCGCCTCTACACTCTAACCACTAGGCTACCCTGCCGCCCCTCCACTCTAACCACTAGGCTACCTGCTGGTTACTAGTCCAACGCTCTAACCACTAGGCTACCTGCTGGTTACTAGTCCAACGCTCTAACCACTAGGCTACCTGCTGGTTACTAGTCCAACGCTCTAACCACTAGGCTACCCCGCCGGCCCTCCACTCTAACCACTAGGCTACCCTGCCGCCCCTCCACTCTAACCACTAGGCTACCCTGCCGCCTCTACACTCTAACCACTAGGCTACCCTGCCGCCCCTCCACTCTAACCACTAGGCTACCTGCTGGTTACTAGTCTAACGCTCTAACCACTAGGCTACCTGCTGGTTACTAGTCCAACGCTCTAACCACTAGGCTACCTGCTGGTTACTAGTCTAACGCTCTAACCACTAGGCTACCTGCCGCCCCTCCACTCTAACCACTAGGCTACCTGCTGGTTACTAGTCTAACGCTCTAACCACTAGGCTACCTGCTGGTTACTAGTCCAACGCTCTAACCACTAGGCTACCTGCTGGTTACTAGTCCAACACTCTAACCACTAGGCTACCCTGCCGGCCCTCCACTCTAACCACTAGGCTACCTGCTGGTTACTAGTCTAACGCTCTAACCACTAGGCTACCTGCTGGTTACTAGTCCAACGCTCTAACCACTAGGCTACCTGCTGGTTACTAGTCCAACGCTCTAACCACTAGGCTACCTGCTGGTTACTAGTCCAACGCTCTAACCACTAGGCTACCTGCTGGTTACTAGTCCAACGCTCTAACCACTAGGCTACCTGCTGGTTACTAGTCTAACGCTCTAACCACTAGGCTACCTGCTGGTTACTAGTCTAACGCTCTAACCACTAGGCTACCTGCTGGTTACTAGTCCAACGCTCTAACCACTAGGCTACCTGCTGGTTACTAGTCTAACGCTCTAACCACTAGGCTACCTGCCGCCCCTCCACTCTAACCACTAGGCTACCTGCTGGTTACTAGTCTAACGCTCTAACCACTAGGCTACCTGCTGGTTACTAGTCCAACGCTCTAACCACTAGGCTACCTGCTGGTTACTAGTCTAACGCTCTAACCACTAGGCTACCTGCCGCCCCTCCACTCTAACCACTAGGCTACCTGCTGGTTACTAGTCTAACGCTCTAACCACTAGGCTACCTGCTGGTTACTAGTCCAACGCTCTAACCACTAGGCTACCTGCTGGTTACTAGTCCAACGCTCTAACCACTAGGCTACCCTGCCGGCCCTCCACTCTAACCACTAGGCTACCCTGCCGCCCCTCCACTCTAACCACTAGGCTACCCTGCCGCCTCTACACTCTAACCACTAGGCTACCCTGCCGCCCCTCCACTCTAACCACTAGGCTACCTGCTGGTTACTAGTCCAACGCTCTAACCACTAGGCTACCTGCTGGTTACTAGTCTAACGCTCTAACC
Organism: Oncorhynchus mykiss; assembly: GCF_057628025.1. NCBI lineage: Eukaryota > Metazoa > Chordata > Actinopteri > Salmoniformes > Salmonidae > Oncorhynchus > Oncorhynchus mykiss. The sequence continues at coordinate 14,124,465 of NC_143039.1, forward strand.
ACTAGGCTACCTGCTGGTTACTAGTCCAACGCTCTAACCACTAGGCTACCTGCTGGTTACTAGTCCAACGCTCTAACCACTAGGCTACCTGCTGGTTAGTAGTCCAACGCTCTAACCACTAGGCTACCCTGCCGCCCCTCCACTCTAACCACTAGGCTACCCTGCCGCCCCTCCACTCTAACCACTAGGCTACCCTGCCGCCCCTCCACTCTAACCACTAGGCTACCCTGCCGCCCCTCCACTCTAACCACTAGGCTACCCTGCCGCCCCTCCACTCTAACCACTAGGCTACCCTGCCGCCCCTCCACTCTAACCACTAGGCTCCCTGCCGCCCCTCCACTCTAACCACTAGGCTTCCCTGCCGCCCCTCCACTCTAACCACTAGGCTCCCTGCCGCCCCTCCACTCTAACCACTAGGCTCCCTGCCGCCCCTCCACTCTAACCACTAGGCTACCCTGCCGCCCCTCCACTCTAACCACTAGGCTACCCTGCCGCCCCTCCACTCTAACCACTAGGCTCCCTGCCGCCCCTCCACTCTAACCACTAGGCTACCCTGCCGCCCCTCCACTCTAACCACTAGGCTACCCTGCCGCCCCTCCACTCTAACCACTAGGCTACCCTGCCGCCCCTCCACTCTAACCACTAGGCTACCCTGCCGCCCCTCCACTCTAACCACTAGGCTACCCTGCCGCCCCTCCACTCTAACCACTAGGCTCCCTGCCGCCCCTCCACTCTAACCACTAGGCTACCCTGCCGCCCCTCCACTCTAACCACTAGGCTACCCTGCCGCCCCTCCACTCTAACCACTAGGCTACCCTGCCGCCCCTCCACTCTAACCACTAGGCTACCCTGCTGCCCCTCCACTCTAACCACTAGGCTACCCTGCCGCCCCTCCACTCTAACCACTAGGCTACCCTGCCGCCCCTCCACTCTAACCACTAGGCTACCCTGCCGCCCCTCCACTCTAACCACTAGGCTACCCTGCCGCCCCTCCACTCTAACCACTAGGCTACCCTGCCGCCCCTCCACTCTAACCACTAGGCTACCCTGCCGCCCCTCCACTCTAACCACTAGGCTACCCTGCCGCCCCTCCACTCTAACCACTAGGCTACCCTGCTGCCCCTCCACTCTAACCACTAGGCTACCCTGCCGCCCCTCCACTCTAACCACTAGGCTACCCTGCCGCCCCTCCACTCTAACCACTAGGCTACCCTGCCGCCCCTCCACTCTAACCACTAGGCTACCCTGCCGCCCCTCCACTCTAACCACTAGGCTACCCTGCCGCCCCTCCACTCTAACCACTAGGCTACCCTGCCGGCCCTCCACTCTAACCACTAGGCTACCCTGCCGCCCCATCATGATGTCATGATATTAGGAACAATAAATAACAATGCATATTCATGACTGATCAGAACATTATTGGCATAAAATGAGCATTAGAAACATTCTCCACATGTGTTCCACACAGAATGTGGACACGCTGTCTACTTGACCAGGCAGGACATGTGTTCCACACAGAATGTGGACACGCTGTCTACTTGACCAGGCAGGACATGTGTTCCACACAGAATGTGGACACGCTGTCTACTTGACCAGGCAGGACATGTGTACCACACAGAATGTGGACACGCTGTCTACTTGACCAGGCAGGACATGTGTTCCACACAGAATGTGGACACGCTGTCTACTTGACCAGGCAGGACATGTGTACCACACAGAATGTGGACACGCTGTCTACTTGACCAGGAAGGACATGTGTTCCACAGAGAATGTGGACACGCTGTCTACTTGACCAGGAAGGACATGTGTTCCACACAGAATGTGGACACGCTGTCTACTTGACCAGGCAGGACATGTGTTCCACACAGAATGTGGACACGCTGTCTACTTGACCAGGCAGGACATGTGTTCCACACAGAATGTGGACACGCTGTCTACTTGACCAGGCAGGACATGTGTTCCACACAGAATGTGGACACGCTGTCTACTTGACCAGGCAGGACATGTGTTCCAGGAAACCATGACAACGCATGGCCTTTAAAAACAGACTCAGCGATGATCTTCAAGTGGTGTTGGAGGCCTCACCTCTCACTTTGAACAAAACGATGTGTCACAGACCAGCTGTACCTCACTTCTAAAGCCTGGTCTTAGTTGAGCCAGACGGGCTGACAGTACTGGTACTGCTAAAGCCTGGTCTTAGTTGAGCCAGACGGGCTGACCGTACTGGTACTGCTAAAGCCTGGTCTTAGTTGAGCCAGACGGGCTGACTGTACTGGTACTGCTAAAGCCTGGTCTTAGTTGAGCCAGACGGGCTGACTGTACTGGTACTGCTAAAGCCTGGTCTTAGTTGAGCCAGACGGGCTGACTGTACTGGTACTGCTAAAGCCTGGTCTTAGTTGAGCCAGACGGGCTGACAGTACTGGTACTGCTAAAGCCTGGTCTTAGTTGAGCCAGACGGGCTGACCGTACTGGTACTGCTAAAGCCTGGTCTTAGTTGAGCCAGACGGGCTGACCGTACTGGTACTGCTAAAGCCTGGTCTTAGTTGAGCCAGACGGGCTGACCGTACTGGTACTGCTAAAGCTTGGTCTTAGTTGAGCCAGACGGGCTGACCGTACTGGTACTGCTAAAGCCTGGTCTTAGTTGAGCCAGACGGGCTGACCGTACTGGTACTGCTAAAGCCTGGTCTTAGTTGAGCCAGACGGGCTGACCGTACTGGTACTGCTAAAGCCTGGTCTTAGTTGAGCCAGACGGGCTGACCGTACTGGTACTGCTAAAGCCTGGTCTTAGTTGAGCCAGACGGGCTGACCGTACTGGTACTGCTAAAGCCTGGTCTTAGTTGAGCCAGACGGGCTGACCGTACTGGTACTGCTAAAGCTTAGTCTTAGTTGAGCCAGACGGGCTGACCGTACTGGTACTGCTAAAGCTTGGTCTTAGTTGAGCCAGACGGGCTGACCGTACTGGTACTGCTAAAGCCTGGTCTTAGTTGAGCCAGACGGGCTGACCGTACTGGTACTGCTAAAGCTTGGTCTTAGTTGAGCCAGACGGGCTGACCGTACTGGGTAACATAACAGTGGAAAAACCTTTAAACCTTCACAAACTTTCAAGTACATTACAACAGTATTACAGTAGTACAGTATTACAGTATTACAGTAGTACAGTATTACAGTAGTACAGTAGTACAGTAGTACAGTATTACAGTATTACAGTATTACAGTAGTACAGTAGTACAGTAGTACAGTATTACAGTAGTACAGTAGTACAGTATTACAGTATTACAGTAGTACAGTATTACAGTAGTACAGTATTACAGTAGTACAGTATTACAGTAGTACAGTAGTACAGTATTACAGTAGTCTTACAAAACAACACGTCAGTTCAGTTGCATTTGAAATAGCTGAATGGTCTCAGTGCAACATCTCAGTCACTGCAGACTTCTCTATGTCACGCAAAGAAGTCTCTCTGTGATACCGGAGCTGGTTGAGGTTGTGGATTTGATTGGTTCAGCTGGGATAGTAGCTGACTCAGGATGCACACACCGGCCACTCAAATAGCACACTATTCCCTTCATTGACCAGAGCCCTGTTCCCTTCACAGTGCACTACTCTTGACCAGAGCCCTATTCCCTTCATTGACCAGAGCCCTGTTCCCTTCATAGTGCACTACTCTTGACCAGAGCCCTGTTCCCTTCATAGTGCACTACTCTTGACCAGAGCCCTATTCCCTTCATAGTGCACTACTCTTGACCAGAGCCCTGTTCCCTTCACAGTGCACTACTCTTGACCAGAGCCCTGTTCCCTTCATAGTGCACTACTCTTGACCAGAGCCCTGTTCCCTTCATAGTGCACTACTCTTGACCAGAGCCCTGTTCCCTTCATTGACCAGAGCCCTGTTCCCTTCATAGTGCACTACTCTTGACCAGAGCCCTGTTCCCTTCACAGTGCACTACTCTTGACCAGAGCCCTGTTCCCTTCATTGACCAGAGCCCTGTTCCCTTCATAGTGCACTACTCTTGACCAGAGCCCTGTTCCCTTCATAGTGCACTACTCTTGACCAGAGCCCTATTCCCTTCATAGTGCACTACTCTTGACCAGAGCCCTGTTCCCTTCATAGTGCACTACTCTCAGCCCACCATCTTTCTTTCTTATTGGGTTCATTCAGGAGGGTGCAAACGTTACAGAAATGTTCAGATAGAAATGTATGACACAGAACAGATATGATTGTCTGATATGTGGAAATGGGAATGCTAAATGGTGTCAGGTCTATCTCATTATATTTCCATCTGAACGTTTCATCTCACTGAATAGCAGTGTTGTAATATTCTAATCCATGACTTAGGAGTCAAGGTTTAGGACTTAGGAGTCAAGGTTTAGGACTCAGGAGTCAAGGTTTAGGACTTAGGAGTCAAGGTTTAGGAGTTAGGAGTCAAGGTTTAGGACTTAGGAGTCAAGGTTTAGGAGTTAGGAGTCAAGGTTTAGTGACTTGACAACAACACTGCGGAATAGTAATCCCCCCCCCCCCCCCCCCTCCTCCTCCCTCCCTCTCTGGGAACATTACATGGCCACAGGAGGCATAATGCTGAATAGTAATCCCCCCCCTCCTCCTCCCTCCCTCTCTCTCTGGGAACATTACATGGCCACAGGAGGCAATATGCTGTTCCTCTCCATCGGTGGCGTCCAGCTCCTCTCAGTGAAGCGGTAGTGTAGGAGGGTGTCGTCCCTGAAGCCAAACTGGTGTGTGAGGTGTTGCAGTATCCCTCCTTGCTGGAGCTGAGCCCCATAGAGCTGGGCTTCCCCCCTGTCCCGGGCCAGACCCACCCTCACCAGCCAGTCCACCAGATCACTGCCCAGGAAAGTGGCCTGAGTCTGGGCCTGGGATGGAGGATAAGTCCCCTGACCAGGTCTCTCCCTGGAGCGCTCCCTCTTCTGAACCCTGTCTCCCTCACACCTGCATATCAAAGGAAGGATTCAGCTACTGTCCCGTTGTTCAGGCTTTCCCCAGAAGCACTAGGGGGTGGAGATATGAAGGAAGAGGAGAAAGGAGAACGGAGAGAGAGAAAAGGAGTGCTAGTGAGGATGAGAGTTCCGTAAGAGAAACAGGAAGTCAAGAAGGTGAAAAGTAGCTACCAGGATTGTGTACCACTCCAAAACCAGAATGCATTACCAGCGAAGACGACTGTGGTAGGTTTAGTCCGTTCACAGAGTGTACAATAATGCATTACCAACGAAGAAGACTGTGGTAGGTTCAGTCCGTTCACAGAGTGTACAATAATGCATTACCAACGAAGAAGACTGTGGTTGGTTCAGTCCGTTCACAGAGTGTACAATAATGCATTACCAACGAAGAAGACTGTGGTAGGTTCAGTCCGTTCACAGAGTGTACAATAATGCATTACCAACGAAGAAGACTGTGGTAGGTTCAGTCCGTTCACAGAGTGTACAATAATGCATTACCAACGAAGAAGACTGTGGTAGGTTCAGTCCGTTCACAGAGTGTACAATAATGCATTACCAACGAAGAAGACTGTGGTAGGTTCAGTCCGTTCACAGAGTGTACAATAATGCATTACCAACGAAGAAGACTGTGGTAGGTTCAGTCCGTTCACAGAGTGTACAATAATGCATTACCAACGAAGAAGACTGTGGTAGGTTCAGTCCGTTCACAGAGTGTACAATGCAATAATGCATTTTAAAAAACAGGATTAGGGGTAGAAACATGCAAGATATTATCTGGGGTAAAATCCTAGGCCATGCATAGAGAGGATGTTAGTAGGGAACGAGTTCAACTCGTAGGTAACATGCTAGTTTATGGATTACTAGATCTGAACACGCAGTAGCATTTAACAGTCAACCCTTTCTGTTTTTTATGTATTTATTTTTTATTTTTATCATTTTACTCCCTTTTTCGTCTCATATTTTGTGATATCCAAATTGGTAGTTACAGTCTTGTCCCATCGCTGCAACTCTCGTACGGACTCTGGAGAGGTGAAAGACAACCCTGCCAAGCCGCACTGCTTCTTGACACACTGCTCGCTTAACCCGGAAGCCAGCCGCACCAATGTGTCGGAGCAAACACCGTACAACTGGCGACCGTGTCAGCGTGCACTACGCCCCCGGCCCGCCGCAGGAGTCACTAGAGCACGATGGGACAAGGACATCCCGGGCCGACCAAACCCTCCCCTAACCCGGACGACGCTGGGCCAATTGTGCGCCGCCACATGGGTCTCCCGGTCGCGGCCGGCTGCTACACAGCCTGGGATCGAACCAGGATCTGTAGTGACGCAGCTAGCACTGTGATAGAGTGTCTTACACAGCTGTGACACTCGAGAGACCCAAGTCAACGGTTTTAATATAGATTCTAGAGCTTTGATTCTGCACCAATCAGACGTGTCCTGGGAGTGAAATCATGCTACAAATAAATGATAATTGATGTTTATGTTGTGGCCTACCTTCTGATGGGCACTATGTCCTGAACACACTGGTCTTTATGATAGAGGACAAACTGAGTGCAGGTCAGCCTGATCTCCTCTGGAACCACAGAGGGGGGCTCCTCCTCACTCTCCCTGCCCTGCCATAGGCTCACTAACCTGGGGGACAGGACACACACAGGCCCCTTAGAGGGCAGAACAACCACATCTTCTACAGCCACACTACCTGGCTCAGGCAAGTCTGACTTAGATCAGGCCCTGTGCTGAATTTGGGACAATACAACATACAGGAGGAGGTGGTGATGTTGGGGCAATACAACATACAGGAGGAGGTGCTGATGTTGGGGCAATACAACATACAGGAGGAGGTGCTGATGTTGGGACAATACAACATACAGGAGGAGGTGCTGATGTTGGGACAATACAACATACAGGAGGAGGTGCTGATGTCGGAACAATACAACATACAGGAGGAGGTGCTGATGTCGGGGCAATACAACATACAGGAGGAGGTGCTGATGTTGGGGCAATACAACATACAGGAGGAGGTGCTGATGTTGGGACAATACAACATACAGGAGGAGGTGCTGATGTTGGGACAATACAACATACAGGAGGAGGTGCTGATGTTGGGACAATACAACATACAGGAGGAGGTGCTGATGTCGGGACAATACAACATACAGGAGGAGGTGCTGATGTCGGGACAATACAACATACAGGAGGAGGTGCTGATGTTGGGACAATACAACATACAGGAGGAGGTGCTGATGTCGGGACAATACAACATACAGGAGGAGGTGCTGATGTCGGGACAATACAACATACAGGAGGAGGTGCTGATGTCGGGACAATACAACATACAGGAGGAGGTGCTGATGTTGGGACAATACAACATACAGGAGGAGGTGCTGATGTTGGGACAATACAACATACAGGAGGAGGTGCTGATGTCGGGACAATACAACATACAGGAGGAGGTGCTGATGTTGGGACAATACAACATACAGGAGGAGGTGCTGATGTCGGGACAATACAACATACAGGAGGAGGTGCTGATGTCGGGACAATACAACATACAGGAGGAGGTGCTGATGTCGGGACAATACAACATACAGGAGGAGGTGCTGATGTCGGGACAATACAACATACAGGAGGAGGTGCTGATGTCGGGACAATACAACATACAGGAGGAGGTGCTGATGTCGGGACAATACAACATACAGGAGGAGGTGCTGATGTTGGGACAATACAACATACAGGAGGAGGTGCTGATGTTGGGACAATACAACATACAGGAGGAGGTGCTGATGTCGGGACAATACAACATACAGGAGGAGGTGCTGATGTCGGGACAATACAACATACAGGAGGAGGTGCTGATGTCGGGACAATACAACGATGCTCTCTGAAGTAAGTACCTAGTTCCTAGCTCACCTCTTCTTGAATGGCAGAATGATCAGATGCCTGTCCAGGCCAAAGATACCAAACGAAATGAAGCCCTGAGAAACATGAGAGGTAAAGTAAGCAACAGTAAAATCCCTTTCTATACTCTATGATCTAATAGACAGGAGAGCGTACCTGTCCATAGTTGGCCACAGCACAGAAGAACTGCAGCTCCAGGTACAGTCTACCAGGGTCCTGGTTGAACAACCACCATAGACAACTGGACAGGTTCTGAAAGACATGCGAGAGGGGGAATGAAAAGCGCATACTTCAGAGTTAACAAGTGCCGATTCAGGGAAGAGGTTCGAGATTGGAGTGAACTAGTGCACACTTCAGGGACAAGGGTAGGTAGAGAAAGGGGACATGGCCAAGCAATAAAATAATAGAACAGTAGAACAGAATTGAACAGATCAGAATTGAATTGAACAGAGCAGAACAGAATAGAACAGAATAGAGTAGAACAGAATAGAACAGAGTAGAACATAGAGTAGAACAGAATAGAACAGAATAGAGTAGATTAGAACAGAATAGAACATAATAGAACAGAGCAGAGTAGAACAGAATAGAGTAGAACAGAATAGAGTAGAACAGAATAGAACAGAGTAGAGTAGAACAGAATAGAGTAGAGTAGAACAGAGTAGAGTAGAACAGAATAGAACAGAGCAGAACAGAGTAGAGTAGAACAGAATAGAACAGAGCAGAACAGAGTAGAGTAGAACAGAATAGAACAGAGCAGAACAGAATAGAGTAGAACAGAACCGTAGATAACACTCACAGCCAGCAGGGAAACTATGAGGAGTAGACACAACAGGACGTGTCTGACCAGCTGTCTGTCATCCTGGACCGTTGGACTACACTGCTGCTGCTGGGTTTCACACAGCGCCCCACACTGGCCTGGAGGGTACAGTACAACAAGTCAACAGGGTTGTATTCATTAGTGCACACCGTAGCAAAACGTTTTGCAACAGCATCACAGTCAACACAAGCCACAGTGGACACAACAGGTCAGCACGGCCCGAGGTATCAGCCCATAAACCTAGAACACAACGTTGTGTTCCTGTACCTGTTAGAGACGTGGGAGTGTCGTTCCTGGTGGCGGCGTTGATCATGTCGGGCACGGGCTGTGTACAGCTACAACAGTCTGGGTGGAACACAACAACAACACACAGACACAGTTCTGAGTTATATCAAGCTACTCATGGTTTTTAACAATATGTTTAGGTTGGCAATTTAAGGTTTTACATACGAAGTTCAACACAAAATCCCCAGTAAACCAATGCACCCAAGTTTACAGAACTAGAAAAAACAATAATGTGTCTAGTGAGCTACCACTGTTGTTGCTGGTCTCTGGTGCTGAGGGCTCCTCCTGGTGTCCAGGGGGCCTCAGGTCATCTATAGTACCTGTGTTGGAGGCTCTCTCCAGGGCTTGGAAGTTCTGGTCCTCCTGGTGTCCAGGGGGCCTCAGGTCCTCTATAGTACCTGTGTTGGAGGCTCTCTCCAGGGCTTGGCAGTTCTGGTCCTCCTGGCGTCCAGGGGGCCTCATGTCCTCTATAGTACCTGTGTTGGAGGCTCTCTCCAGGGCTTGGCAGTTCTGGTCCTCCTGGTGTCCAGGGGGCCTCAGGTCCTCTATAGTACCTGTGTTGGAGGCTCTCTCCAGGGCTTGGTAGTTCTGGTTCTCCTTGGTGCCCTGGCTGAGACCCATCAGAGAGAAACCACCTACCAAGATGCTGCAGGAAACTACTACTGCAGTACTGATGATCTGAGAGAGGGGAAAGAGAGAGAGAGGTAAACCTTTAGGACTAGCTCCAGATCTATGTGATGTGTAAAACCTTTAGGACTGGCTCCAGATCTATGTGATCTGTAAAGTGTAGTCAACTCAGGGAGAACTATACAGTGGATCTGTATTCCAGTAAACTAAAATCCCAGGTGGCACCTTTCCTGAGCCCTGCCATAGAGGAAGACAGAGTCTATAGTATCAGGCATCCTCTTTCCTGAGCCCTGCCAGAGGAAGACAGAGTCTATAGTATCAGGCATCCTCTTTCCTGAGCCCTGCCATAGAGGAAGACAGAGTCTATAGTATCAGGCATCCTCTCACCTGAGCCCTGCCATAGAGGAAGACAGAGTCTATAGTATCAGGCATCCTCTCACCTGAGCCCTGCCATAGAAGAAGGCAGAGTCTATAATATCAGGCATCCTCTCTCCTGCCAGGAGCAGACCTCCAAGGATGAGGAACGGTATGCTGTGGAAGAGAACAACACTGTAAGGTTAAGTTTGAGGAACACAAACATACAATACACTGTTTCACACACACACACACACACACACACACACACACACAGGACGTACCCCCAGCCAAAGACCATGAAGACCCAAGGTGGAATCCTCAGCAAATTGTCCTTCTTGGTCAGAACCAAACAGAGAGGAATGAGACCTATAGTAAGAGCCAGACAGAACCAACTCAGGGTTATTCCACAGATACAGTACAACATATCCAGTCCAGACACACACGCGGTACATACCAGTCCAGACACACACGCGGAACATACCAGTCCAGACACACACGCGGTACATACCAGTCCAGACACACACGCGGTACATACCAGTCCAGACTCACACGCGGAACATACCAGTCCAGACACGCACACACGCGGTACATACCAGTCCAGACACGCGGTACATACCAGTCCAGACACGCACATACCAGTCCAGACACTCACGCGGTACATACCAGTCCAGACACTCACGGTACACACAAGTCCAGACACACACACGCGGTACATACCGGTCCAGACACACACACACACACACACGCGGTACATACCGGTCCAGACACACACGCGGTACATACTGGTCCAGACACGCGGTACATACCGGTCCAGACATGCGGTACATACCGGTCCAGACACGCGGTACATACCGGTCAAGACACGCGGTACATACCGGTCCAGACACGCGGTACATACCGGTCCAGACACGCGGTACATACCAGTCCAGACACGCGGTACATACCAGTCCAGACACGCGGTACATACCAGTCCAGACACGCGGTACATACCAGTCCAGACACGCGGTACATACCAGTCCAGACATGCGGTACATACCAGTCCAGACACGCGGTACATACCAGTCCAGACACGCGGTACATACCAGTCCAGACACATGGTACATACCAGTCCAGACACGCGGTACATACCAGTCCAGACACGCGGTACATACCAGTCCAGACACGTGGTACATACCAGTCCAGACACACACGCGGTACATACCAGTCCCGACACACGGTACATACCAGTCCAGACACACACATACATACCAGTCCAGACACATGGTACATACCAGTCCAGACATATGTGCTGTAGAGTGACCCATAGAGCAGTGTGAATGTCAACACCTGTCCCAAGATGTCCTCCTGCTTCACTACGAAGTTCCACAGGATCATCCCGACACACACTAGGAACTACAGGGACAAGGAGAGACACATAACTAACTATACAGTGCCTTGCGTAAGTATTCGGCACCCTTGAACTTTGCGACCTTTTGCCACATTTCAGGCTTCAAACATAAAGATATAAAACTGTATTTTTTTGTGAAGAATCAACAACAAGTGGGACACAATCATGAAATGGAACGACATTTATTGGATATTTCAAACTTTTTTAACAAATCAAAAACTGAAAAATTGGGCGTGCAAAATTATTCAGCCCCCTTAAGTTAATACTTTGTAGCGCCACCTTTTGCTGCGATTACAGCTGTAAGTCACTTGGGGTATGTCTCTATCAGTTTTGCACATCGAGAGACTGAAATGTTTTCCCATTCCTCCTTGCAAAACAGCTCGAGCTCAGTGAGGTTGGATGGAGAGCATTTGTGAACAGCAGTTTTCAGTTCTTTCCACAGATTCTCGATTGGATTCAGGTCTGGACTTTGACTTGGCCATTCTAACACCTGGATATGTTTATTTTTGAACCATTCCATTGTAGATTTTGCTTTATGTTTTGGATCATTGTCTTGTTGGAAGACAAATCTCCGTCCCAGTCTCAGGTCTTTTGCAGACTCCATCAGGTTTTCTTCCAGAATGGTCCTGTATTTGGCTCCATCCATCTTCCCATCAATTTTAACCATCTTCCCTGTCCCTGCTGAAGAAAAGCAGGCCCAAACCATGATGCTGCCACCACCATGTTTGACAGTGGGGATGGTGTGTTCAGGGTGATGGGGCTGTGTGGCTTTTACGCCAAACATAACATTTTGCATTGTTGCCAAAAAGTTACATTTTGGTTTCATCTGACCAGAGCACCTTCTTCCACATGTTTGGTGTGTCTCTCAGGTGGCTTGTGGCAAACTTCAAAGAACACTATTTATGGATATCTTTAAGAAATGGCTTTCTTCTTGCCACTCTTCCATAAAGGCCAGATTTGTGCAATATACGACTGATTGTTGTCCTATGGACAGAGTCTCCCACCTCAGCTGTAGATCTCTGCAGTTCATCCAGAGTGATCATGGGCCTCTTGGCTGCATCTCTGATCAGTCTTCTCCTTGTATGAGCTGAAAGTTTAGAGGGACGGCCAGGTCTTGGTAGATTTGCAGTGGTCTGATACTCCTTCCATTTCAATATTATCGCTTGCACAGTGCTTCTTGGGATGTTTAAAGCTTGGGAAATATTTTGTATCCAAATCCAGCTTTAAACTTCTTCACAACAGTATCTCGGTCCTGCCTGGTGTTTTCCTTGTTCTTCATGATGCTCTCTGCGCTTTTAACGGACCTCTGAGACTATCACAGTGCAGGTGCATTTATACGGAGACTTGATTACACACAGGTGGATTGTATTTATCATCATTAGTCATTTAGGTCAACATTGGATCATTCAGAGATCCTCACTGAACTTCTGGAGAGAGTTTGCTGCACTGAAAGTAAAGGGGCTGAATAATTTTGCACGCCCAATTTTTCAGTTTTTGATTTGTTAAAAAAGTATGAAATATCCAATAAATGTCGTTCCACTTCATGATTGTGTCCCACTTGTTGTTGATTCTTCACAAAAAAATACAGTTTTATATCTTTATGTTTGAAGCCGGAAATGTGGCAAAAGGTCGCAAAGTTCAAGGGGGCCGAATACTTTCGCAAGGCACTGTATATCACTTGTGTACAGTTAAAGTCGGAAGTTTACATACATTTAAAAACTCTGTTTCACAATTCCTGACATTTAATCCTAGTAAAAATTCCCTGTCTTAGGTCAGTTAGGATCACCACTATTTTAAGAATGTGAAATGCCAGAATAATAGTAGAGAGAATGATTTATTTCAGTTTTTAATTTCTTTCACATTCCCAGTGGGTCAGAAGTTTACATACACTCAATTAGTATTTGGTAGCATTGCCTTTAAATTGTTTAACTTGGGTCAAACGTTTCAGGTAGGATTGAGGTCAGGGCTTTGTGATGGCCACTCCAATACCTTGACTTTGTTGTCCTTAAGCCATTTTGCCACAACTTTGGAAGTACGCTTGGGGTCATTGTCCATTTGGAAGACCCATTTGCGACCAAGTTTTAACTTCCTGACTGATGTCTTGAGATATTGCTTCAATATATCCACATAATTTGCTTTCCTCATGATGCCATCTATTTAGTGAAGTGCACCAGTCCCTCCTGCAGCAAAGCGCCCCACAACATGATGATGCCACCCCCGTGATTCACAGTTGGGATGGTGTTCTTCAGCTTGCAAACCTCCCCTTTTTCCTTCAAACATAACAATGGTCATTATGGCCAAACAGTTCTATTTTTGTTTCATCAGATCAGAGGACATTTCTCCAAAAAGTACGATCTTTGCCCCCGTGTGCAGTTTCAAACCGTAGTCTGGCTTTTTTATGGCCGTTTTGGAGCAGCGGCTTCTTCCTTGTTGAGCGGCCTTTCAGGTTATGTCGATATAGGACTCGTTTTACTGTGGATATAGATACCTTTGTACTTGTTTCCTGAACGTGGTACCTTCAGGTGTTTGGAAATTGCTCCCAAGGATGAACCAGACTTGTGGAGGTCTACAATTGTTTTTCTGAGGTCTTGGCTGATTTTTGGGGGATTTTCCCATTATGTCAGGCAAAGAGACACTGAGTTGGAAGGTAGGCCTTGAAATACATCTACAGGTAAACCTCCAATTGACTCAAATAATGTAAATTAGCCTATCAGAAGCTTCGAAAGCCATGACAATTTTCTGGAATTTTCCAAGCTGTTTAAAGGCACAGTCAACTTAGTGTATGTAAACTTCTGACCCACTGGAATTGTGATACAGTGAATTATAAGTGAAATAATCTGTCTGTAAACAATTGTTGGAAAAATTACTTGTCATGCACAAAGTAGATGTCCTAACCGACTTGCCAAAACTATAGTTTGTTAACAAGAAATTTGTGGTTGAAAAATGACTTTTAATGACTCCAACCTAAGTGTATGTAAACTTCCAACTTCAACTGTATAGAATATAGAAAACATTATGTACAGGGCCTTCGTAAAGTATTCAGACCCCTTAACCTTTTCCACATTTTGTTAAGTTAGACTTATTCTAAAATGCATTCAATTCAATTTTTTCCTAATATCGACACACAACAGGTTTTTAGAAATGTTTGCAAATTTATTACAAATAAACTGAAATATCTTATTTACATAGGTATTCAGACCTTTTGCTATGAGACTGGAAATTGAGCTCAGGTGCATCTTGTTAACATTGATCATCCTAGAGATGTTTCTACAACTTGATTGGAGTCCACCTGTGGTAAATTCAATTGATTGGACATGATTTGGAAAGGCACACACCTGTCTATATAAGGTCCCACTGTTGACAGTGCATGTTGGAGCTAAAACCAAGCCATGAGGTCGAAGGAATTATCAATGGAGCTCAGATAGGATTGTGCCGAAGCACAGATCTGGGGAAGGGTACCAAAAAATGTCTGCAGCATTGAAGGGCCCCAAGAACACAGTGGCCTCCATCATTCTTAAATGGAAGAAGTTTGGAACCACCAAGACTCTTCCTAGAGCTGGCTGCTCAGTCAAACTGAGCAATCGGGGGAGAAGGGCCTTGGTCAGGGAGGTGACCAAGAACCCGAAGGTCACTATGACAGCGCTCCAGAGTTCCTCTGTGGAGGTGGGAGACCCTTCCAGAAGGACAACCATCTCTGCAACACTCCACCAATCAGGACTTTATGGTAGAGTGGCCAGACGGAAGGCACTTCTCAGTAAAAGGCACATGACAGCTCGCTCGCTAGCATCATGTCTGGAGGAAACCTGGCCCCATCCCTACGGTGAAGCATGGTGGTGGTAGCATCATGTCTGGAGGAAACCTGGCCCCATCCCTACGGTGAAGCATGGTGGTGGTAGTATCAGGCTGTGGGGATGTTTTTCAGTGGCAGCAGCTGAGAGACTAGTCAGGATCGAAGGAAAGATGAACGGCGCAAAGCACAGAGAGATCCATGATGGAAACCTGCTCCAGAGCGCTCAGGACCTCAGACTGGGGGCGAAGGTTCACCTTCCAACAGGACAACAACCCTAAGCACACAGACAAGACAATGCAGGAGTGGCTTCGGGGCAAGCCTCTGAATGTCATTGAATGGCCCAGCCAGAGCCTGGACTTGAACCCGATCTAACATCTCTGGGGAATCCTGAAAATAGCTGTGGTACGATGCTCCCCATCCAACCTGTAAGAGCTTGAGAGGATCTGCAGGGAAGAATGGGAGAAACTCCCCAAATACAGGTGTGCCATGTTTGTAGCGTCATCCCCAGAAGACTCAAGGCTGTAATCGCTGCCAAAGGTGCTTCAACAAAGAACTGAATAAAGAGTCTGAATACTTATGGAAATGTGATATTTGCGTTTGAGTTTTTTTTCTAAAAACGTCTTCTTTTTTAAACAGTTTTTGCTTTGTCATTATGGGGTATTGTGATGTCATTATGGGGTATTGTGATGTCATTATGGGGTATTGTGATGTCATTATGGGGTATTGTGTGTAGATTGATGAGGCAAAAACATTTTTCATCCATTTTAGAATAAGGTTGTAACATAACAAAATGTGAAACAAGTCAAGGGGTCTGAATATTTTCAGAATGTCCTGTATATGAAGGATACATGTAATAACCCTTTCAGAATGTACTGTATATGAAGGATATATGTAATAACCCTTTCAGAATGTCCTGTATATGAAGGATATATATAATAACCCTTTCAGAATGTACTGTATATGAAGGATATATGTAATAACCCTTTCAGAATGTACTGTATATGAAGGATATATATAATAACCCTTTCAGAATGTCCTGTATATGAAGGATATATGTAATAACCCTTTCAGAATGTACTGTATATGAAGGATATATGTAATAACCCTTTCAGAATGTACTGTATATGAAGGATATATGTAATAACCCTTTCAGAATGTCCTGTATATGAAGGATATATGTAATAACCCTTTCAGAATGTACTGTATATGAAGGATATATGTAATAACCCTTTCAGAATGTACTGTATATGAAGGATATATATAATAACCCTTTCAGAATGTCCTGTATATGAAGGATATATGTAATAACCCTTTCAGAATGTACTGTATATGAAGGATATATATAATAACCCTTTCAGAATGTACTGTATATGAAGGATATATGTAATAACCCTTTCAGAATGTCCTGTATATGAAGGATATATATAATAACCCTTTCAGAATGTACTGTATATGAAGGATATATGTAATAACCCTTTCAGAATGTACTGTATATGAAGGATATATATAATAACCCTTTCAGAATGTCCTGTATATGAAGGATATATGTAATAACCCTTTCAGAATGTACTGTATATGAAGGATATATGTAATAACCCTTTCAGAATGTACTGTATATGAAGGATATATGTAATAACCCTTTCAGAATGTCCTGTATATGAAGGATATATGTAATAACCCTTTCAGAATGTACTGTATATGAAGGATATATGTAATAACCCTTTCAGAATGTACTGTATATGAAGGATATATATAATAACCCTTTCAGAATGTCCTGTATATGAAGGATATATGTAATAACCCTTTCAGAATGTACTGTATATGAAGGATATATATAATAACCCTTTCAGAATGTACTGTATATGAAGGACATATGTAATAACCCTTTCAGAATGTACTGTATATGAAGGACATGTAATAACCCTTTCAGAATGTACTGTATATGAAGGATATATATAATAACCCTTTCAGAATGTACTGTATATGAAGGATATATGTAATAACCCTTTCAGAATGTCCTGTATATGAAGGATATATGTGTAATAACCCTTTCAGAATGTACTGTATATGAAGGACATATGTAATAACCCTTTCAGAATGTACTGTATATGAAGGACATGTAATAACCCTTTCAGAATGTACTGTATATGAAGGATATATATAATAACCCTTTCAGAATGTACTGTATATGAAGGATATATGTAATAACCCTTTCAGAATGTACTGTATATGAAGGACATGTAATAACCCTTTCAGAATGTCCTGTATATGAAGGACATGTAATAACCCTTTCAGAATGTACTGTATATGAAGGATATATGTAATAACCCTTTCAGAATGTACTGTATATGAAGGATATATGTAATAACCCTTTCAGAATGTACTGTATATGAAGGACATGTAATAACCCTTTCAGAATGTCCTGTATATGAAGGATATATGTAATAACCCTTTCAGAATGTCCTGTATATGAAGGATATATATATAATAACCCTTTCAGAATGTACTGTATATGAAGGACATGTAATAACCCTTTCAGAATGTACTGTATATGAAGGATATATGTAATAACCCTTTCAGAATGTCCTGTATATGAAGGATATATGTAATAACCCTTTCAGAATGTACTGTATATGAAGGATATATATGTAATAACCCTTTCAGAATGTCCTGTATATGAAGGATATATATAATAACCCTTTCAGAATGTACTGTATATGAATGACATGTAATAACCCTTTCAGAATGTACTGTATATGAAGGATATATATAATAACCCTTTCAGAATGTACTGTATATGAAGGATATATGTAATAACCCTTTCAGAATGTACTGTATATGAAGGATATATGTAATAACCCTTTCAGAATGTACTGTATATGAAGGATATATGTAATAACCCTTTCAGAATGTCCTGTATATGAAGGATATATGTAATAACCCTTTCAGAATGTCCTGTATATGAAGGATATATGTAATAACCCTTTCAGAATGTACTGTATATGAAGGATATATATGTAATAACCCTTTCAGAATGTACTGTATGTGAAGGATATATATATAATAACCCTTTCAGAATGTACTGTATATGAAGGACATGTAATAACCCTTTCAGAATGTACTGTATATGAAGGATATATGTAATAACCCTTTCAGAATGTCCTGTATATGAAGGATATATATAATAACCCTTTCAGAATGTACTGTATATGAAGGACATGTAATAACCCTTTCAGAATGTCCTGTATATGAAGGATATATATATAATAACCCTTTCAGAATGTACTGTATATGAAGGACATGTAATAACCCTTTCAGAATGTCCTGTATATGAAGGATATATATAATAACCCTTTCAGAATGTCCTGTATATGAAGGATATATGTAATAACCCTTTCAGAATGTACTGTATATGAAGGATATATATGTAATAACCCTTTCAGAATATCCTGTATATGAAGGATATATATATAATAACCCTTTCAGAATGTACTGTATATGAAGGACATGTAATAACCCTTTCAGAATGTACTGTATATGAAGGATATATATAATAACCCTTTCAGAATGTACTGTATATGAAGGATATATGTAATAACCCTTTCAGAATGTCCTGTATATGAAGGACATGTAATAACCCTTTCAGAATGTACTGTATATGAAGGATATATGTAATAACCCTTTCAGAATGTACTGTATATGAAGGATATATATAATAACCCTTTCAGAATGTACTGTATATGAAGGACATGTAATAACCCTTTCAGAATGTACTGTATATGAAGGATATATGTAATAACCCTTTCAGAATGTCCTGTATATGAAGGACATGTAATAACCCTTTCAGAATGTACTGTATATGAAGGATATATGTAATAACCCTTTCAGAATGTACTGTATATGAAGGATATATATAATAACCCTTTCAGAATGTACTGTATATGAAGGACATGTAATAACCCTTTCAGAATGTACTGTATATGAAGGATATATGTAATAACCCTTTCAGAATGTCCTGTATATGAAGGATATATATGTAATAACCCTTTCAGAATGTCCTGTATATGAAGGATATATATGTAATAACCCTTTCAGAATGTACTGTACATGAAGGATATATATGTAATAACCCTTTCAGAATGTACTGTATATGAAGGATATATGTAATAACCCTTTCAGAATGTACTGTATATGAAGGATATATGTAATAACCCTTTCAGAATGTCCTGTATATGAAGGATATATGTAATAACCCTTTCAGAATGTCCTGTATATGAAGGATATATATGTAATAACCCTTTCAGAATGTCCTGTATATGAAGGATATATGTAATAACCCTTTCAGAATGTCCTGTATATGAAGGATATATATGTAATAACCCTTTCAGAATGTCCTGTATATGAAGGATATATGTAATAACCCTTTCAGAATGTACTGTATATGAAGGACATGTAATAACCCTTTCAGAATGTACTGTATATGAAGGATATATATGTAATAACCCTTTCAGAATGTCCTGTATATGAAGGATATATGTAATAACCCTTTCAGAATGTACTGTATATGAAGGATATATGTAATAACCCTTTCAGAATGTCCTGTATATGAAGGACATGTAATAACCCTTTCAGAATGTACTGTATATGAAGGATATATATAATAACCCTTTCAGAATGTCCTGTATATGAAGGACATATATAATAACCCTTTCAGAATGTACTGTATATGAAGGATATATGTAATAACCCTTTCAGAATGTACTGTATATGAAGGATATATGTAATAACCCTTTCAGAATGTACTGTATATGAAGGATATATGTAATAACCCTTTCAGAATGTCCTGTATATGAAGGACATGTAATAACCCTTTCAGAATGTACTGTATATGAAGGATATATGTAATAACCCTTTCAGAATGTCCTGTATATGAAGGATATATATAATAACCCTTTCAGAATGTACTGTATATGAAGGATATATGTAATAACCCTTTCAGAATGTACTGTATATGAAGGACATGTAATAACCCTTTCAGAATGTACTGTATATGAAGGATATATATGTAATAACCCTTTCAGAATGTACTGTATATGAAGGATATATGTAATAACCCTTTCAGAATGTACTGTATATGAAGGATATATATAATAACCCTTTCAGAATGTACTGTATATGAAGGATATATATAATAACCCTTTCAGAATGTACTGTATATGAAGGACATGTAATAACCCTTTCAGAATGTCCTGTATATGAAGGATATATATAATAACCCTTTCAGAATGTACTGTATATGAAGGACATGTAATAACCCTTTCAGAATGTACTGTATATGAAGGATATATGTAATAACCCTTTCAGAATGTACTGTATATGAAGGATATATATAATAACCCTTTCAGAATGTCCTGTATATGAAG
>NC_143039.1:14150000-14190000 GCF_057628025.1 Oncorhynchus mykiss
GTACCACTAAGACAGAACCACTAGGACAGTACCACTAGGACAGGACAGTACCACTAGGACAGGACAGAACCACTAGGACAGGACAGAACCACTAGGACAGTACAGTACCACTAGGACAGTACCACTAAGACAGAACCACTAGGACAGTACCACTAGGACAGGACAGTACCACTAGGACAGGACAGAACCACTAGGACAGGACAGAACCACTAGGACAGTACAGAACCACTAGGACAGTACCACTAGGACAGTACCACTAGGACAGTACAGAACCACTAGGACAGTACCACTAGGACAGTACAGCACCACTAGGACAGTACCACTAGGACAGTACAGAACCACTAGGCCAGTACCACTAGGACAGTACCACTAGGACAGTACAGAACCACTAGGACAGTACCACTAGGACAGTACCACTAGGACAGTACCACTAGGACAGGACAGTACCACTAGGACAGTACAGGACCACTAGGACAGGACCACTAGGACAGTACCACTAGGACAGTACAGTACCACTAGGACAGGACCACTAGGACAGGACCACTAGGACAGTACCACTAGGACAGGACCACTAGGACAGTACAGGACCCTATTTACGACTGTAGTTATGCAGTTGTCAGCACCCTATCCAGCCATTCCCACAGGGTAGGTTGATAACGACTTGAAGGAATGTCAGTTCTTGACATTTCTGTAACTCACAGTTTGGCAGTGATGAGCAGGATAAGGGCTACTCCAGTAGACCTGGTGAGTTTGCCCACCTGTCCCACCATAGATAGTCCCAGGTAGAAGAGAGCTGCTCCTCCGAAGGAGTTGGCCAGGCCATCCACAAACTCCTCCATCACAGCAGGGATCCTCTGGCCCAGGGCAAAGTGGGACACGATCCCGACCACCACCATGAACACTATCGGGTTCTTCAGTACCTATAAAATAGATTTGAATAAAAGTGGGACACAATGTCCACCAGCCACCACCGTATGGACGAACACTTTACTGTCCACAAAAATGGACACCATGTTAACCCAACCCCCTAAGATGCATCCTGACACCATGTTTTAACCCAACCCCCTAAGACACACCCTGACACCATGTTTACCCTGACACCATGTTTTAACCCAACCCCCTAAGACACACCCTGATACCATGTTTTAACCCAACCCCCTAAGACACACCCTGACACCATGTTTTAACCCAACCCCCTAAGACACACCCTGACACCATGTTTTAACCAACCCCCTAAGACACACCCTGACACCATGTTTTAACCCAACCCCCTAAGACACATCCTGACACCATGTTTTAACCCAACCCCCTAAGACGCACCCTGACACCATGTTTTAACCCAACCCCCTAAGACACACCCTGACACCATGTTTACCCTGACACCATGTTTTAACCCAACCCCCTAAGACACACCCTGACACCATGTTTTAACCCAACCCCCTAAGACACACCCTGACACCATGTTTTAACCCAACCCCCTAAGACACACCCTGACACCATGTTTTAACCAAACCCCCTAAGACACACCCTGACACCATGTTTTAACCCAACCCCCTAAGACACACCCTGACACCATGTTTTAACCAACCCCCTAAGACACACCCTGACACCATGTTTTAACCCAACCCCCTAAGACACATCCTGACACCATGTTTTAACCCAACCCCCTAAGACACATCCTGACACCCTGTTTTAACCCAACCCCCTAAGACGCACCCTGACACCATGTTTTAACCCAACCCCCTAAGACACACCCTGACACCATGTTTACCCTGACACCATGTTTTAACCCAACCCCCTAAGACACACCCTGACACCATGTTTTAACCCAACCCCCTAAGACACACCCTGACACCATGTTTTAACCCAACCCCCTAAGACACATCCTGACACCCTGTTTTAACCCAACCCCCTAAGACGCACCCTGACACCATGTTTTAACCCAACCCCCTAAGACACACCCTGACACCATGTTTACCCTGACACCATGTTTTAACCCAACCCCCTAAGACACACCCTGACACCATGTTTTAACCCAACCCCCTAAGACACACCCTGACACCATGTTTTAACCCAACCCCCTAAGACACACCCTGACACCATGTTTTAACCCAACCCCCTAAGACACACCCTGACACCATGTTTTAACCCAACCCCCTAAGACACACCCTGACACCATGTTTTAACCCAACCCCCTAAGACACACCCTGACACCATGTTTTAACCCAACCCCCTAAGACACATCCTGACACCATGTTTTAACCCAACCTCCTAAGACACATCCTGACACCATGTTTTAACCCAACCCCCTAAGACACACCCTGACACCATGTTTTAACCCAACCCCCTAAGACACACCATGTTTTAACCCAACCCCCTAAGACACATCCTGACACCATGTTTTAACCCAACCCCCTAAGACACACCATGTTTTAACCCAACCCCCTAAGACACATCCTGACACCATGTTTTAACCCAACCCCCTAAGACACACCCTGACACCATGTTTTAACCCAACCCCCTAAGACACATCCTGACACCATGTTTTAACCCAACCCCCTAAGACACACCCTGACACCATGTTTTAACCCAACCTCCTAAGACACACCCTGACACCATGTTTTAACCCAACCCCCTAAGATGCATCCTGACACCATGTTTTAACCCAACCCCCTAAGATGCATCCTGACACCATGTTTTAACCCAACCCCCTAAGATGCATCCTGACACCATGTTTTAACCCAACCCCTTAAGACACACCCTGACACCATGTTTTAACCCAACCCCTTAAGACACACCCTGACACCATGTTTTAACCCAACCCCCTAAGACACATCCTGACACCATGTTTTAACCCAACCCCCTAAGACACACCCTGACACCATGTTTTAACCCAACCCCCTAAGACACACCCTGACACCATGTTTTAACCCAACCCCCTAAGACACATCCTGACACCATGTTTTCTAGCCTGTATTATTCACTGTGATATTAAGATGTTTTTCCATTCTTATCACAGCTAGCAGATACACAGATCCTTTCACTCTAATTTCTTTGTTACAAAATCCTACGTATTTACTACTTTTATTAAATATGTTCCTAGTCCAATAAAGAATAAAGCACCATTTAATGTAATTTGCAAAAAAAAAAACTATTGACTATTGATTAAAAAAAAAATATTGATCACAGAAGAAAGCAAGATGAAATGACCTGCAGCAGCACCACACTGACGATCTGCAACTTGCCCTGCTGTCTCTCTGGGTGGTCCTTCCACTTCTGGACCTCACAGAAGGCAAATCCTATGGGATTGAGGAACATCAGGGAGACAGGAGCCACCAGGTAGATGTACTGCAGGTATTCTGGATGTGTGTTCCTGTACAGGGCGTCCACTGCAGGGACGGGGGATGGCAGATGTTATTGTATGGTTTCCAAACCACTCCTCAGGGACTCCCAGATGTTCCAACAAATACAGTGCATTCAGAAAGTATTCAGACCCCTTGACTTTTCCCACATTTTGTTACGTTACAGCCTTATTCTAAAATGGATTCAATAAAATGTTTTCCTCATCAATCTACACACAATACCCCATAATGACATCACAATACCCCATAATGACATCACAATACCCCATAATGACATCACAATACCCCATAATGACATCACAATACCCCATGACATCACAATACCCCATAATGACATCACAATACCCCATAATGACATCACAATCACAATACCCCATGACATCACAATACCCCATAATGACATCACAATACCCCATAATGACATCACAATACCCCATAATGACATCACAATACCCCATGACATCACAATACCCCATAATGACAAAGCGAAAAGAGGTTTTGAGAAGTGTTTGCAAATGTATTAAAAATAAACAGAAATAACTTATTTACATAAGTATTCAGACCCTTTGCTATTAGACTATAAATTGAGCTCAGGTGCATCCTGTTTCCATTGATCATCTTTGAGCTGTTTCTACAACTTGGAAAGGCACACACCTGACTATATGAAGGTCCCAGTTGACACTGCATGTCAGAGCAAAAACCAAGCGTCACGTCTGGAAGAAACCTGGCACCATCCCTACGGTGAAGCATGGTGGTGGCAGCATCATGTCTGGAAGAAACCTGGCACCATCCCTACGGTGAAGCATGGTGGTGGCAGCATCATGTCTGGAGGAAACCTGGCACCATCCCTACGGTGAAGCATGGTGGTGTCAGCATCATGTCTGGAGGAAACCTGGCACCATCCCTACGGTGAAGCATGGTGGTGTCAGCATCATGTCTGGAGGAAACCTGGCACCATCCCTACGGTGAAGCGTGGTGGTGTCAGCATCATGTAGTGGGGATGTTTTTCAGCAGCAGGGACTGGGAGATGAGTTAGGATCGAGGGAAAGATGAACGGAGCAAAGCACAGAGAGATCCTTAATGAAAACCTGCTCCAGAGCACTCATGACCTCAGACTGGGGCGAAGGTTCACCTTCCAACAGGACAACGACCCTAAGCACACAGCCAAGACAACGCAGGTGTGGCTTAGGGAAAAGTCTCTGAATGTCCTTGAGTGGCCCAGCCAGAGACTGGACTTGAACCCGATCTAACATCTCTGGAGAGACCTGAAAATAGCTGAGCTGTGATGCTCCCCATCCAACCTGACAGAGCTTGAGAGGATCTGCAGAGATGAATGGGAGAATCTCCCCAAGCTTGTAGCGTCATACCCAAGAAGACTCGAGGCTGTAATCGCTGCCAAAGGTGCTTCAACAAAGAACTGAGTAAAGAGTCTGAATACTTATGGAAATGTGATATATTTTTTAAATAACTGTGCAAAAATGTCTAAACCTGTTTTTGCTTTGTCATTATGGGGTATTGTGTGTAGATTGATGACGGAAAAAACGATGTAATCAATTTTAGAATTAGGCTGTAAAGTAACAACGTGGAAAAGGTCAAGGGGTCTGAATACTTTCAGAATGCACTGTGTGTGGAACGGCTGGGACTGTTTTGAGAAAGAGGTTGAACTTTCCAAAGGAAAATAAACTGGCCCTATTGTACTACGATCACATTCCAAAAGACAACTATCCTCACCAATGGGATACCCCAGGGCGAAGTCGTTGCTCTGCGTAGCGAAGATGGAGTAGAGTCCTGCCTTGCTGTACCTGCTTTCCGGACTGGCCACGGCTAGCGTCAGAACACACACCAGGACGAACACCGACACCTTGGCTATCAGGATACTCCACAGGAACGACCAGATCACGTTATTAAAGTTCAACAGAACCATGTTCTTGAAGAGCAGCGCCGGGAGGGCGAATTTAGACACAAAGTTCCCTAATCCTTTAGCTTGACAGGAGGTGATTATGTCTGTCCTACCGGCGATGTATCCACACAGGATGATCCCAAAACACTCCAGGAGAGCCGGGAAGAGCTTGTCGATAGACATGGCTTGGGTGGAGGAGAGGGGATTGTGGGATATGTTCTTGCCATGGATGGCTACGTAGGTATCCATGGTTGTTTTGTGGTTGTATGAGCACTAAATTACTTCACCGATGGGAATATGTTCGATATCGGAGTACAGAACAGTCACGCTGGGCACCAGTTCAGGCTAATACATCCGCAATGCCCTTGTTGAAACAATAATCGGTGAGTTGTAGTAGGATAAGTCATACACTTTTTGGGTTGTCAGAAAAACATATGTAATACCAAGGACCAAGAGTTTCCTGAACAAGTGACAAGTCTAGGAAAAACTCCTGGCCCTACCAAGGAGAGGGTGAATCTGTTGTTGTCAAAAAGAACCAAAACAAAGCTATTTACGAGGAGTGCAGTGCTGATGACATGCATACCACAGATAATGCATTATAGCCTACTCCCAACTGTGCATTGAAACTGCTTTCAAAACTAGTTATGGGGGATTTCAGCATGTAAGGAGTTAACCGGTTATAAGTGTAACTCGTGATGTCTTAAACGATGCCAATTATTGGATTTGGCGCTAGGTACTGTAGCGAGCTAAAGTTAGCATGCTATTCGTTGATAGTAACAGTTACATCTAACGTCAGTTAGCTCGCGTGCTAAAAACATATTGCGAAAATACAACAAGATAAAGGCGTCATACCTTGCACATCTGGTGACGAGATATTGCATATTTAACACGCGATTGTCATTTTTTTTTTATAATCAAAATGTAGCTATATAAACGTTAGTCTAACTCTTCCTATCTACTGCTGTTGACAGCTAGCTAACGGTAGTACAAACGCCTTGCTATTATCATTTGGCGTAAAGCTATTCGGGATCCTTGGCACGTCACGACATTGACGTTGCCCCAATTGAAGTTGACATGTAAAATGGTAAGGGTTAAGGTTAGAGTAAAGGTTATGTCCCAAGGATCCCTGATAGCACTAACAATTCTCATTTGTGGCCTTTCGTGCCATTGTTCATCAACGCCCTAAATTATGAGTGACAAACCAGGCATCCAATTGTCGCCAAAGTGTGTTGTTTCGAGGAGCTATACTCGGCTTTGATTGGGTGGGAAAGCGACCGCACTCTGACGTTGGTAAGGGTCTCTATAATGTGAGTTAAGACCTGTCAATAAATCAATACATTTAGGTCAATAAATCAACGAATTAGCTAAGACTAGACACCTTTAAAATAGATACAAACCTAGAATACTCCACTCGCTGCATATCCCCCTAAAAAAAAATGGATTCGATTCTAAAATAGTGTAGTTTGAGAGTGTTAGTGAAGCAACTAACTTCATTTTATATTGTACGGAGAACACAAGAAGTCTCAACTCCAACTTTATTTGCTTTATTTAGAAAATCCATTTGGAAATAGTTTGCTTTGTTCTACATTAAAAAGCATCAGGAAGAAAATACACTCAAAAAGGCAGAAACAAAAGCAAAAATAATAATCATATATAAGTTCCCTTGAAGCCAAAGTGCATAAAGCACTCTGCAGTACCATTGTAAATTTCATAGGGAACTAATCTCCCGTGGGCAGTTTCTGCGTGTAGCTGACCCAACTACGCTGTATTTGACTTCTGGGTTAACAGAGATAACTAGGGAACTAATCTCCCGTGGGCAGTTTCTGCGTGTAGCTGACCCAACTACGCTATATTTGACTTCTGGGTTAACAGAGATAACTAGGGAACTAATCTCCCGTGGGCAGTTTCTGCGTGTAGCTGACCCAACTACGCTATATTTGACTTCTGGGTTAACAGAGATAACTAGGGAACTAATCTCCCGTGGGCAGTTTCTGCGTGTAGCTGACCCAACTACGCTATATTTGACTTCTGGGTTAACAGAGATAACTAGGGAACTAATCTCCCGTGGGCAGTTTCTGCGTGTAGCTGACCCAACTAAGCTGTATTTGACTTCTGGGTTAACAGAGATAACTAGGGAACTAATCTCCCGTGGGCAGTTTCTGCGTGTAGCTGACCCAACTACGCTGTATTTGACTTCTGGGTTAACAGAGATAACTAGGGAACAAGAGACAGAATACATTCTGAAAGAAGACTGAAAGAAAAATGTCCCCATGAGGACCGTCATTCATTATGTCTGTCACCTGAGGAGGAACTAACACACAACTTTACTGGTCCTCTTTTTAAAACGTTCCATTTCTGCTGGATGTTTCTGTCTGTTTGGTCCTAGGTAGTCTCCAATGCAAGTTGTATCTGAGACACCGCCTCTGTGGGAAGAGACTACGTCCTAGTGCAGCCGATTGTCTTTGGTCAAACACACGTGCTCCTGCCATTCACCCCCATTCTCTATTCAGAAATGCATATTATCGTCTTTACAGAACAGAGAAAACAATGAGGCCAAACATAGCACTTTTCTCTCACACATCAGCCTACAGCCAGCATATTTTGATCCATATTCACATCCTCCTTGCATACATTAAACACTTGCAAATTTTAGGAGCAAAGCTCATTCATATCATAACTTCAGGATCATGTATGTAACATTTTAATACATTTGAATGATTTACTTTCATAGGTCAAATATTAGATTGTCTCTCTGCACGTGGTTCTGAGACAAGCTTGATGTTAATATCAAGTAGCGGAGACGTCCCAGAGCTGTAGTACAGAAGCAGAAGATAATACTGTAACTGTGTAGAAGAAAAATAGTCAAATAGATAACTTTAGAAAATAAAAACAAATAATCCTTCCCGACAACTCAAATCATACAAAATTAAACTAACAACTGTCATGAGTGACGTTCTTTTTTCTTTCAAGACATAAAGAAAAACATTCAATTTTCACCTAAAGTTCAATCAACGCATACTGTAACACACAAGCGTCCATTTTGTCTCTACCGTGTAGAAACAAAGGTCAAGACATGGCCGTGAACTGCACATGAACTGTATGGAGAAGTACCCTTCGATGGTTAGAATAATGTAACTGATATGCTATAGTTTGGTTGCTCTTTGGCGAAGACAGGCACAGCATCCGACACGACTGTTTCCTTCAAATCTCATAAAGATCCTTCATAACAATCCGGATTTGAAAACAAAAAAGGCACAGTGAAAAATGAAAACAAAAGTATACAGTTTCAACACTACATAGTGGAGCAAAACCAAATGCATAGCCTATAAAACGAGCCTCTGTTGCGACTTTGGTTGGTTTGGAGTGCTGTTCGTTAAATGAGAATATTCTGTCAACTCCAGGCAGAAACACATGGTTGCGTGAGTCCCACTGCAAATATGGTCCTTCCATGGAGGTGCTATATAAGCCTCATGGACAGAGGCAGTGGAAGTGACATACTTACATCCATGTACTCTGAGGGAGAGGAGGGGAGGGAAGGGAGGGAGGGAGAGGAGACATCCCAAAAACGAGCGCTTCACCTGGGGATAGGGGGTAGTGGGGGGGCACCCCTGGACTTTTTATCTGAACCTGGACAGGAAAGAGGAAAATAAGTTGGACATGTCAAGCAGGCTGTCAAGGACAGGAAGATACTCTGAAGGTTGGAAACTTTCAGGAGGAAACAGATTTGGGACAAATCAATACATATAGAAGACACTTGATTTAGCGTTGCTATTTTTTAAAGCACAGCGCAAGAATTTCAAAGTATTTGACGTGCATTTGACCCAGGTCTGGGAGGAAAGCCCTTGGTTCCTACCTCTGCCGTCAGTCTTGGACAACTTGCTGGGGTATGTCTTCTGACAGGACACGTAAGGCTCTGGGACAGGGAGGTCTGAGACAGGGTGGAACTGGAACCGGGCCTCCCACTCATCTGACAGAGAGAGAAACACAACTCTCAGCTAGGTCAATTAAAGACCTATATGGGTTCAAACCCGGGTCTTCTCTGCACCACAAAACTGTTAGCCCACTGAGCTGAAGCCAAGTCATTAGCAATGGGAGCTAAGGGCACATCAGGGAGTAAGGTCTCAAGCAGGATTACTCATCATATGAATTCCTTCTGTTTACACTCACCAATGTGTTGGTGATGGGAGTTCTGGAAGCCGTTGCCCATGGGGGGAGGAGGGCCTCCTATTCCCGGTCGGTCTGGTGGGAGCGGGGGCCGTTGTCCCCCACGGGGGGGCTCTGCTCCCGGGCGGTTAGGAGGTGGGGGGACAGGAGATGACCTTATACTGCCTCCACGTGGACCTGAGGAGGGAGGGGGAGGGAGCGGGCCTGGTGGGAGAAGAGGTTACACCACAGAGTTCAATACAACACTAGTTCTATATAATAGCATCGCTATAGGTCACATCATATCATCACTATAGGTCACATCATATCATCGCTATAGGTCACATCATAGCTACAAACTACATTCCATCCAGTCTCAAAACACATACACGGTGTACTGATGTCTGACCAAACTGACCACAGAAAGGTTAACTATCTTTCTAGTTGCTAAGCTAACCCAAAAAGAGACAGTGGTCATCATTATATGACTTGAAGGGAGGCTGAAGGAAGCAGCATCCTTACCCGTCCGTCCTGGGGGGTTTTTACCCAGAGGGGGCGGCCTCTCACTGGGAGGGGGTGGCAGTGGTCCTGACCGGCCAGGTGGCGGCGCCGGCGAGTTGAGTGAAATGTTCCTCTGTGGTAGTCTGGGGGTGTGTTCGTCTCCTCCCGCAGGCGTTGGGGGCAACAGTGGAGGGCCCGGTCTGCCAGGAGGGAGAGGGGGAGCTCCACCACCGCCGATGGAGGGCCGAGAGGAAGACGAGCTGGGGGGCTTGGAGTTGAAAGATGGTGGCGGTGGTCCATCTTTGGATATAGAGGACCGGTGGCCCCCCAGGGGTGGGGGCCAGGGGTCCTCTGAGGGTCTGCCAGGGTGGGGGGCTGGGGGTAGAGGGGGACGTCCACTACTGGGAACCGGAGGGGCCCCAAAGGAGGGTTTTGGCCCAGACGGGGCCCCTATAGGGCCAGGGGGAGGGGGCAAGCCTTGGTGTCTGCCTGCAAGGTTGGGGGGTGGAGGTGCTGGGGCTGAGCTGGGGATCCGGGCTCCTCCTGGAACAGGTGGGGTCCCTCGGCTCTGGAAGTTCTGGTTGGGCCGTGGGGTGTTGGGGATTGGGGGAGGGGGTCCGCCAGGGGTCTCTGGTCGCGGGGGGCCTGCCCGTCCCCTGGGGAGGTCGGGGGCGCTGCTCCGGGGAAAGGCTGGGGCCCCTGAGAACCGTGGAGGGCCAGCGGAGGGGCCCCCACCACCAAACGGTCTGGGGCCTGAGGAACGGCCTCCTGGAGGTACCATGGGGGGCCTAGGGCCTCCTGTGGAAGCATAAGGGTTTCAAACATCACACACTTTGTCTAACATAATTTTGTCTTACATGGGGCTATGGTTAAAAACAACCAACCAACTAGTGCCCTCTATGCATTACATAAATATATGTAGCCCATGTCACCTAGAGGCTGGTGTGACTGTGAGACCAGGGGAGAATTGGGGTATAAGTTAGCGAGCCGCAACTCTCGATTAGCGAGCCAGTGTTTCTGCCATGGACGACGCACGTGGGCTGTGCTTGTGGCAAGTTGTCAAACGTTTGGTCAGCAACTTTTGTTTATTTTGTGTCCCTTATTAGGTTGTTTTTTTGGTTTGTCTCGTCCGCAAATGAGCTGCTATTCGGGCAAAAGATTTGGGATTGCCCCTAGCAAGCGGACTAGTTTAATATTCTTCGTTATATGTTTGTTTATATGTTCCGTCACCCTTTCTGCAGAGTCCTCCGGGGCAGGCTGGTTTTAGAAGGGAACTATTGGGTTAGAGAGCAAAGGCAAGTCGTATGAATTTACATGCGTGTTTTTGCATACTAATATCACCAGTGTGTCATCATCTTAAAAAGAGAGTGTTTAGACACCAGTGTTATCTTACAAAGAGTGTTTAGTCACCACTGTTATCTTACAAAGAGTGTTTGGTCACCAGTGTTATCTTACAAAGAGTGTTTGGTCACCAGTGTTATCTTACAAAGAGTGTTTAGTCACCAGTGTTATCTTACCAAAGAGTGTTTAGTCACCAGTGTTATCTTACAAAGAGTGTTTAGTCACCAGTGTTATCTTACAAAGAGTGTTTGGTCACCAGTGTTATCTTACAAAGAGTGTTTGGTCACCAGTGTTATCTTACCAAAGAGTGTTTGGTCACCAGTGTTATCTTACAAAGAGTGTTTGGTCACCAGTGTTATCTTACAAAGAGTGTTTGGTCACCAGTGTTATCTTACAAAGAGTGTTTAGTCACCAGTGTTATCTTACAAAGAGTGTTTAGTCACCAGTGTTATCTTACAAAGAGTGTTTGGTCACCAGTGTTATCTTACAAAGAGTGTTTGGTCACCAGTGTTATCTTACAAAGAGTGTTTAGTCACCAGTGTTATCTTACAAAGAGTGTTTAGTCACCAGTGTTATCTTACAAAGAGTGTTTGGTCACCAGTGTTATCTTACCAAAGAGTGTTTAGTCACCAGTGTTATCTTACAAAGAGTGTTTGGTCACCAGTGTTATCTTACCAAAGAGTGTGAATATACTTAATGTAAAGTGTTTACATGCAAGGCATTACTTCTTGCCCTGCTGCTATCTATCCATAATGTATGTCTTCTATACCAGGGGTTCCCAAACTCCTTCACTCGTCCAGCACTGGGGAACTTCACTCCCCAAGGTCTGCAACACTAAGATGACGAGAGCAACTGATGATGCACTACCTCATTTTGAAATTGTGCCTTGTGCATTCCCACGATTACAACTTTCAAGAGTACATTTAAGGTTGGACTGAGTTACTTTTTTGGGGGGGGGGGGGGGGGGGACACACCCCTGCCGACCCCCTCCGAGCCAGTGTGTCTCTGGGGTCATGCATTGTATTATTGTTTTGTTATGTAATAAACCTTGGCACTTTGGTCAACTCTGACAGACCTGTAATTGACTTGTCTTGAGGACCTCCCCTCGTGTAGAACAAGGTGGCGCAGTACAGTTTACATATGGCAGCAACACATTACACTTGTTCAAGATAGTTATCATGGCTTATCTCAAACACCGCTTACAAACCATATTAATACAACCTCTAGAGGCTGCTGTAGTGCATTGTAATCTCTAGAGGCTGCTGCAGTACATTGTAACCTCTAGAGGCTGCTGTAGTGCATTGTAATCTCTAGAGGATGCTGCAGTACATTGTAATCTCTAGAGGATGCTGCAGTACATTGTAATCTCTAGAGGATGCTGCAGTACATTGTAATCTCTAGAGGCTGCTGCAGTACATTGTAATCTCTAGAGGATGCTGCAGTACATTGTAGCCTCTAGAGGCTGATGCAGTACATTGTAATCTCTAGAGGATGCTGCAGTACATTGTAATCTCTAGAGGCTGCTGCAGTACATTGTAGCCTCTAGAGGCTGCTGCAGTACATTGTAACCTCTAGAGGCTGATGCAGTACATTGTAACCTCTAGAGGATGCTGCAGTACATTGTAGCCTCTAGAGGCTGATGCAGTACATTGTAATCTCTAGAGGATGCTGCAGTACATTGTAACCTCTAGAGGATGCTGCAGTACATTGTAATCTCTAGAGGCTGCTGCAGTACATTGTAGCCTCTAGAGGCTGCTGCAGTACATTGTAACCTCTAGAGGCTGCTGCAGTACATTGTAGCCTCTAGAGGCTGCTGCAGTACATTGTAACCTCTAGAGACTGCTGCAGTACATTGTAACCTCTAGAGGCTGCTGCAGTACATTGTAGCCTCTAGAGGCTGCTGCAGTACATTGTAACCTCTAGAGGCTGCTGCAGTACATTGTAGCCTCTAGAGGCTGCTGCAGTACATTGTAACCTCTAGAGGCTGCTGCAGTACATTGTAACCTCTAGAGGCTGCTGCAGTACATTGTAGCCTCTAGAGGCTGCTGCAGTACATTGTAACCTCTAGAGGCTGCTGCAGTACATTGTAACCTCTAGAGGCTGCTGCAGTACATTGTAACCTCTAGAGGATGCTGCAGTACATTGTAACCTCTAGAGGCTGCTGCAGTACATTGTAACCTCTAGAGGCTGCTGCAGTACATTGTAACCTCTAGAGGCTGCTGCAGTACATTGTATCCTCTAGAGGCTGCTGCAGTACATTGTATCCTCTAGAGGCTGCTGCAGTACATTGTATCCTCTAGAGGCTGCTGCAGTACATTGTAACCTCTAGAGGCTGCTGCAGTACATTGTAACCTCTAGAGGCTGCTGCAGTACATTGTAATCTCTAGAGGCTGCTGCAGTACATTGTAATCTCTAGAGGCTGCTGCAGTACATTGTATCCTCTAGAGGATGCTGCAGTACATTGTAACCTCTAGAGGCTGCTGCAGTACATTGTAATCTCTAGAGGCTGCTGCAGTACATTGTAATCTCTAGAGGCTGCTGCAGTACATTGTAATCTCTAGAGGCTGCTGCAGTACATTGTAATCTCTAGAGGCTGCTGCAGTACATTGTATCCTCTAGAGGCTGCTGCAGTACATTGTAATCTCTAGAGGCTGCTGCAGTACATTGTAATCTCTAGAGGCTGCTGCAGTACATTGTAATCTCTAGAGGCTGCTGCAGTACATTGTAATCTCTAGAGGCTGCTGCAGTACATTGTAATCTCTAGAGGCTGCTGCAGTACATTGTAATCTCTAGAGGCTGCTGCAGTACATTGTATCCTCTAGAGGCTGCTGCAGTACATTGTAACCTCTAGAGGCTGCTGCAGTACATTGTAATCTCTAGAGGCTGCTGCAGTACATTGTAATCTCTAGAGGCTGCTGCAGTACATTGTAATCTCTAGAGGCTGCTGCAGTACATTGTAATCTCTAGAGGCTGCTGCAGTACATTGTAATCTCTAGAGGCTGCTGCAGTACATTGTAACCTCTAGAGGCTGCTGCAGTACATTGTAACCTCGAGGCTGCTGCAGTACATTGTAATCTCTAGAGGCTGCTGCAGTACATTGTAATCTCTAGAGGCTGCTGCAGTACATTGTAACCTCGAGGCTGCTGCAGTACATTGTAATCTCTAGAGGCTGCTGCAGTACATTGTAACCTCGAGGCTGCTGCAGTACATTGTAACCTCTAGAGGCTGCTGCAGTACATTGTAATCTCTAGAGGCTGCTGCAGTACATTGTAACCTCTAGAGGCTGCTGCAGTACATTGTCATCTCTAGAGGCTGATGCAGTACATTGTAACCTCTAGAGGCTGCTGCAGTACATTGTAACCTCTAGAGGCTGCTGCAGTACATTGTAACCTCTAGAGGCTGCTGCAGTACATTGTATCCTCTAGAGGCTGATGCAGTACATTGTAACCTCTAGAGGCTGCTGCAGTACATTGTAATCTCTAGAGGCTGCTGCAGTACATTGTAACCTCTAGAGGCTGCTGCAGTACATTGTAATCTCTAGAGGCTGCTGCAGTACATTGTAACCTCTAGAGGCTGCTGCAGTACATTGTAACCTCTAGAGGCTGCTGCAGTACATTGTAACCTCTAGAGGCTGCTGCAGTACATTGTAACCTCTTATTATAAACATGGATCATTACCGTTACTGTTCCCTCCTGAGGACCGAAGCTTGGGCATGCCTCCTGCAAAGAGACCTCCTAGTACTGGTCCTCCTCCTCCGCCGCCGCCGCCACCTCCTCCTCCTCCTCCTCCTCCTCCTCCGCCACCTCCTCCTCCTCCTCCTCCACCTTTGGGTTCTGTGAAGAAAGGTATTCAATCTCTTTTCCTCCGGCACAAGGCCATAGCCTTTGAAATCTAATTATCTGCAGAAGGCCTTTTGTAGGTTTCAAGTAGCTTCCGTATGTCCTAATGGTTAGACTGAGGAGGAGTACATTCTGAGTAAAGCCTTGAGAATACACAGCATCAGAGAACCCTTTACTCACTGTCAATGACGGGTTGACTCCTGTCATTGGTCACGGCCTTCTTCAGGCGAGCACCTTTTCCGATATCAGACAGTAAGGCGTTTCTTCCTTGTGCTTCGTTCTTGCTGAGTGATGGCTTCTGTGTATTTGCCTGCGAATGTTGACAACATAAAACACAAACAAAGGAGCCAGTTAAGTCCTATAGGAAATTATATAGTATTACCTAGGACGACAACTTCCACAATCACATTGCCATGCTGGAAACGCTTCCTTTCACTACCACAAGGTGGCGCTATTGAACAAGGTCAAAACTGCACTGACCTAAGAAATTTCCCTGCAATCACTCATGACAGAAGGGGTTGAGAGGTTATCTGACAGAAGGGGGTTGAGAGGTTATCTGACAGAAGGGGGTTGAGAGGTTATCTGACAGAAGGGGGTTGAGAGGTTATCTGACAGAAGGGGGTTGAGAGGTTATCTGACAGAAGGGGGTTGAGAGGTTATCTGACAGAAGGTGATGAGAAGTTATCTGACAGAAGGTGATCTGACAGAAGGTGATGAGAGGTTATCTGACAGAAGGTGATGAGAGGTTATCTGACAGAAGGTGATGCTGTCTTCGTCTAAGATTACATCTAAATTGAATGAATGTTCCATCGTCATGTTAACTCATATCAGTAGTTTCAATATAACTAGGACGTCTTTGGCGTGCTTACCACAGCGAAGGTTGGGGGTGGGGGAGGGGCAGGGGGTGGCGGGGGAGGAGGCATCTTATCTCTCTCTCTTCAGTTATTCTTCTACAGCTTCACCCCTGATGGAGAGAATACACACAATCCATTCAATACTTCCTAAATATCCACACAAACAGTAGGCTTACAGATGCTATACACATAACCAGGCTGGACCACAACAAACCTTCAGAGACATGGGAACACACACACACACACACACACACACACACACACACACACACACCTCTCCAACTGGGTACAGACGTCAGTTCAACATCTGGTTGAGTTGTCAACTAACATGAATTCAACGTGAAATGTCACCATGTCATTGGATTAAGGTTAAAAGTTTGGTGAAAAAAAATATGAAATTCCCTGAAGTTGATGACTTCTTACAAATCTAAACAGTTTTCCACTTTGATTCAATGTCATCACAATATATATTAATGACATGGAAACAATGTTGATTCAACCAGTTTTTACCCAGTGGGCTTTCACCACAGTCCTTAAAGCAAGCTGTGCGACTGCAGACACATAATATTGTCTTTGCACAGAAATAACAGGATGTATTGAAATAACTTGCAAAGTACATGAGCTATAAAACCACAAGGGAAACAATCACATTGATCCAGAAATACTTCCTGGTACAGCAGACAGATGACAACCATCATCCAATCTAGGGATGTCCCCGGCTAAACAAAATCTTGGTCGACTGAAAGTCGTCTGTTCTTTTGATTGGTCAACATTTTTTAAACGTGTATTTTTCCATACATACAGTAGAAGTCGGAAGTTTACATACACTTAGGTTGAAGTCACTAAAACTTGTTTACCAACCACTCCACAAATTTCTTGTGAACAAACTATAGTTTTGCCAAGTCGGTTAGGACATCTACTTTGTGCATGGCACAAGTAATTTTTTCAACAATTGTTTACAGACAGATTATTTCATTATTTTGCGCAAGGGATAAGAAGTAATCAGGTAGGCCTATTTTATGACGTTTCCACTGGATCAGAGCATGACATTTTTCCCCCTTTTATGCTGAGTGGTAATCGAAAGAGAGCTGGGAATATTTTTCAAACAGGCTAGGTGCGCGTCCTTACTCAAGATTGACAGGAGCACTCCAAACAAAAGACAATGAATAAATTGACAACTCGTAAATGGTGTACAAGTGTAGCCTAGGTTGAACACTCTACAAACAATGTGTCCACTCCTACAATGACAAGACAGCAGTAATAATATATTGAATGCATTACCGTAACCAAACAAACATTGTAGATTAAAAATGATGGGAATTAACGGTAGGCGAAATGTACTACTGGTGATAGTGGTGTGCTATCCCCTCCGCAATGGACTAGTCCACTCAGACAGACAATGGACTAGTCCACTTAGACAGACAATGGACTAGTCCACTCAGACAGACAATGGACTAGTCCACTCAGACAGACAATGGACTAGTCCACTCAGACAGACAATGGACTAGTCCACTCAGACAGACAATGGACTAGTCCACTCAGACAGACAATGGACTAGTCCACTCAGACAGACAATGGACTAGTCCACCCAGACAGGCAATGGACTAGTCCACCCAGACAGGCAATGGACTAGTCCACCTAGACAGGCAATGGACTAGTCCACCCACAGAGACAATGGACTAGTCCACCCACAGAGACAATGGACTAGTCCACCCAGACAGGCAATGGATTAGTCCACTCAAACAGGTGTAAATCAGACAGGTGTCTTGTGTTGCTATAAAAAATATATATATATTTTATAAATATAAACGCAACATGTAAAGTGTTGGTCCCATGTTTCATGAGGTGAAATAAAAAAAATCCCAGAAATGGTCTATTTGCACAAAAAAAAATGTCTAATTTTTCTCTCAATTTTTGTGTGCAAATGTGTTTACATGCCGTGTTAGTGAGCATTTATCCTTTACGAAGATAATCCATCCACCTGAAAGGTGTGGCATATCAAGAAGCTGATTAAACAGCATGATCATTACACAGGTGCA
This sequence comes from Oncorhynchus mykiss, assembly GCF_057628025.1. NCBI lineage: Eukaryota > Metazoa > Chordata > Actinopteri > Salmoniformes > Salmonidae > Oncorhynchus > Oncorhynchus mykiss. The sequence continues at coordinate 14,167,980 of NC_143039.1, forward strand.
CCTTGTGCTGGGGGACAATAAAATGCCACTTTAAAAATGGTGCAGTTTTTGGGTCTGACGAATATTTCTGTCTGTAATAAAACTACATTTTTGGGGGAAACTCATTCTTATTGGCTTTGCCATTCGTAATAGACTAGCCCAGTCCATATACATGTGATTTGCATTAGTTACCAGTCAACGAGAGCGAGAGAGGTGACAGTTTCAGCTGCAGAGGCCTCTATCTTCCTGTCAATGTGGTCAACAGGAAGACCTGACACGAAAGAGACCCAACCCACAGCCATCCTGTCTCTACATCCCCTCTCTCTCCATCTCTCTAAAGCAGCACCCTTCTATCTCATAAAATCTCTCTACATCCCCCTCTCTCTACTAAAGTATCTCTCAGCCCACCTCTTGATGACTTCAACACCCTCTGATAGGAACAGAGAGCAGAAGTGGAGGCCCATCTCTCCTCTCCAGCTCTCTGTAAGCCAGCGGGACACTGCGGTAGTCAGAACAGCTGACCCTGTCCTTGAGATAACAACATGATACCAACACCTGTCCTCTAAACCACTGCATTCCAGTGTTCCATTCCAGTGTTCCATTCCAGTGTTCCATTCCAGTGTTCCATTCCAGTGATGGTTGGGATGCTGAAACTGTCCTACCCAGAGACACTTGACCCTCAGCTGGATCAGTTTGACATTGTTGTTTCAGGGTTGGGGGAAGATGCCATCTAGCACAATGTTCAGTCAATAAAGGAAGGATATGAGGAGTCTGAAAAGTATTTCATGAACTGAAAATTACCCATATTAGTTTCAATGACGATTTTGAAACTGACAACATGGCTATATGGAGAAGTGTTCAACAACAAGACCTCTGCAGACTTTACGTTGGATTCAGTCTTTTACAATTATCACGTCACACTGTGTGATGTTAACTAATTAAAATCTTAATGTCAACCTGGCCAGATTGTCAGATTTGCTTCTGTCGTCATATTCTGCGATTGGCTTGAGAGGCGACATCAGCAGACCTGGGCTACATTAACCACAGTGGTGGGTTTGATCTGCACCTGTATCAGCACCAGCAGACCTGGGCTACATTAACCACAGTGGTGTGTTTGATCTACACCTGTATCAGCACCAGCAGACCTGGGCTACATTAACCACAGTGGTGTGTTTGATCTGCACCTGTATCAGCACCAGCAGACCTGGGCTACATTAACCACAGTGGTGGGTTTGATCTACACCTGTATCAGCACCAGCAGACCTGGACTACATTAACCACAGTGGTGGGTTTGATCTGCACCTGTATCAGCACCAGCAGACCTGGGCTACATTAACCACAGTGGTGGGTTTGATCTACACCTGTATCAGCACCAGCAGACCTGGGCTACATTAACCACAGTGGTGTGTTTGATCTACACCTGTATCAGCACCAGCAGACCTGGGCTACATTAACCACAGTGGTGGGTTTGATCTACACCTGTATCAGCACCAGCAGACCTGGGCTACATTAACCACAGTGGTGTGTTTGATCTACACCTGTATCAGCACCAGCAGACCTGGGCTACATTAACCACAGTGGTGTGTTTGATCTACACCTGTATCAGCACCAGCAGACCTGGGCTACATTAACCACAGTGGTGTGTTTGATCTACACCTGTATCAGCACCAGCAGACCTGGGCTACATTAACCACAGTGGTGGGTTTGATCTACACCTGTATCAGCACCAGCAGACCTGGGCTACATTAACCACAGTGGTGGGTTTGATCTGCACCTGTATCAGCACCAGCAGACCTGGGCTACATTAACCACAGTGGTGGGTTTGATCTACACCTGTATCAGCACCAGCAGACCTGGGCTACATTAACCACAGTGGTGGGTTTGATCTACACCTGTATCAGCACCAGCAGACCTGGGCTACATTAACCACAGTGGTGGGTTTGATCTGCACCTGTATCAGCACCAGCAGACCTGGGCTACATTAACCACAGCGGTGGGTTTGATCTACACCTGTATCAGCACCAGCAGTGCTAGCCTCACTCTATGCTTATGAGTGAATGAAATGACTTCGGAAAAACTGAAAGTATGCATCGAGGTCAAAAAAACGTATATAATATATAATAATAAAACGTATATATAATATATATATATATTTTTATTTATTTTTTATTTCACCTTTATCAATCACCGGGACCGTCTCTTAACACAAGCCACACTACACAATAAAGGCCCAAAACACCTGACACTGACAGAACTTTGTCGGAGCCTACAACTGCACATAGTGGTACTGAACCAGCAGGCCTCAACCCTGTCACACTGAACGAGCCAAGACGTAGTGGTACTGAACCAGCAGGCCTCGACCCTGTCACACTGAACGAGCCAAGACGTAGTGGTACTGAACCAGCAGGCCTCAACCCTGTCACACTGAACGAGCCAAGACGTAGTGGTACTGAACCAGCAGGCCTCAACCCTGTCACACTGAACGAGCCAAGACGTAGTGGTACTGAACCAGCAGGCCTCAACCCTGTCACACTGAACGAGCCAAGACGTAGTGGTACTGAACCAGCAGGCCTCGACCCTGTCACACTGAACGAGCCAAGACGTAGTGGTACTGAACCAGCAGGCCTCAACCCTGTCACACTGAACGAGCCAAGACGTAGTGGTACTGAACCAGCAGGCCTCGACCCTGTCACACTGAACGAGCCAAGACGTAGTGGTACTGAACCAGCAGGCCTCGACCCTGTCACACTGAACGAGCCAAGACGTAGTGGTACTGAACCAGCAGGCCTCAACCCTGTCACACTGAACCAGCAGGCCTCGACCCTGTCACACTGAACCAGCAGGCCTCGACCCTGTCACACTGAACCAGCAGGCCTCGACCCTGTCACACTGAACCAGCAGGCCTCGACCCTGTCACACTGAACGAGCCAAGACGTAGTGGTACTGAACCAGCAGGCCTAGACCCTGTCACACTGAACGAGCCAAGACGTAGTGGTACTGAACCAGCAGGCCTCAACCCTGCTACACTGAACCAGCAGGCCTCGACCCTGTCACACTGAACGAGCCAAGACGTAGTGGTACTGAACCAGCAGACCTCGACCCTGTCACACTGAACGAGCCAAGACGTAGTGGTACTGAACCAGCAGGCCTCGACCCTGTCACACTGAACCAGCAGACCTCGACCCTGGCACACTGAACGAGCAGGCCTCGACCCTGTCACACTGAACCAGCAGGCCTCGACCCTGTCACACTGAACCAGCAGGCCTCGACCCTGTCACACTGAACCAGCAGGCCTCGACCCTGTCACACTGAACCAGCAGGCCTCGACCCTGTCACACTGAACCAGCAGGCCTCGACCCTGTCACACTGAACCAGCAGCAGTCGTTTTCCTACAAACACATTTTGTGGGCAAAATAGTACAGTCTGCAAAGGCATTAAGGAAGCATATTTAAATGACATAACCTTCAGAGATGTGCAACCCAACTGCACTAAAGGCAATCTGGATGGAGACATTGATATCAGTGCCACAAGCAAAGAGCCACGAGACTGGAAGAAGATACGTGGCCTGAGACCATGGATGACACACCACATCATCCCTAGTGGGCCTGGCCAGCTCTCTTAAAAGGGCATCTACAGGCATTTATAGGAATGAAGCAGATAACACACACACACACACACTCACACACACACACACACACACTCACACACACACACACACACGAGAGAGAGAGAGAAGTGAGCGAGAGAGAAAAAACCCCAGAGAATCTAGTCCAGGCAAAAGGAAAGGCAGATGATTCAGCTGTAGAGAGAACCACATGGCTACTGCTGGCTACTCAGACGTTCTCACAGTCACAACCCCATGTTTGTTTACATGTTGTTTCCCTGGAACTATAATGACTATGTAAACAACAACAGGGTTGTGTGAACAACTACTGGACCGGACTCCTCTGTTTTCATTCTGGTGGACTCTACCCTGCAGCCCTGGTTCCTGCTAGCCTGGAAAACCAGGCTCTCTGCATTGTGTCCCGCCAACCCCTCTTTATGCTACTGCTACTCTCTGTTCATCATATACGCATAGTCACTTTAACCATATCTACATGTACATACTACCTCAATCAGCCTGACTAACAGGTGTCTGTATGTAGCCTCGCTACTGTTTATAGCCTCGCTACTGTATATAGCCTCGCTACTGTATATAGCCTCTCTATTGTGTATAGCCTCGCTACTGTGTATAGCCTCGCTACTGTTTATAGCCTCGCTACTGTGTATAGCCTCGCTACTGTTTATAGCCTCGCTACTGTTTATAGCCTCGTTACTGTTTATAGCCTCGCTACTGTTTATAGCCCCTCTACTGTATATAGCCTCGCTACTGTTTATAGCCTCGCTACTGTTTATAGCCCCTCTACTGTATATAGCCTCGCTACTGTTTATAGCCTCGCTACTGTTTATAGCCCCTCTACTGTTTATAGCCCCTCTACTGTGTATAGCCTCGCTACTGTTTATAGCCTCGCTACTGTTTATAGCCCCTCTACTGTATATAGCCTCGCTACTGTTTATAGCCTCGCTACTGTTTATAGCCCCTCTACTGTATATAGCCTCGCTACTGTTTATAGCCTCGCTACTGTTTATAGCCCCTCTACTGTGTATAGCCTCGCTACTGTTTATAGCCTCGCTACTGTTTATTGCCTCGCTACTGTTTATAGCCTCGCTACTGTTTATAGCCCCTCTACTGTATATAGCCTCGCTACTGTTTATAGCCTCGCTACAGTATATAGCGTCGCTACAGTATATAGCCTCGCTACAGTATATAGCCTCGCTACAGTATATAGCCTCGCTACAGTATATAGCCTCGCTACAGTATATAGCCTCGCTACAGTACATAGCCTCGCTACAGTACATAGCCTCTCTACTGTTTATAGCCTCTCTACTGTATATAGCCTCTCTACTGTATATAGCCTGTCTACTGTATATAGCCTGTCTTTTTACTGTTGTTTTATTTCTTTACTTACCCATTGTTCACCTAGCACAGTTTTTGCACTATTGGTTTGAGCCTGTAAGTAAGCATTTCACTGTAAGGTGTCTACACCTGTTGTATTCGGCATTGTGTCCTGCCAACCCCTCTTTACGCTACTGCTACTCTCTGTTCATCATATCTGCATAGTCACTTTATCCATATCTACATGTACATACTACCTAAATAAACTTTGATTTGATACTACCACTAGTCAGAATGATATTCCAGGCTAAGGTTTCTCCTGCTGAGAGATCTTCAGAGGGGATTCCAGGCTAAGGTTTCTCCTGCTGAGAGATCTTCAGAGGGGATTCCAGGCTAAGCTTTCTCCTGCTGAGACATCTTCAGAGGGGATTCCAGGCTAAGGTTTCTCCTGCTGAGAGATCTTCAGAAGGGATTCCAGGCTAAGCTTTCTCCTGCTGAGACATCTACAGAGGGGAATCCAGGCTAAGGTTTCTCCTGCTGAGACATCTTCAGAGGGGAATCCAGGCTAAGGTTTCTCCTGCTGAGACATCTTCAGAGGGGAATCCAGGCTAAGGTTTCTCCTACTGAGACATCTTCAGAGGGGATTCCAGGCTAAGGTTTCTCCTGCTGAGACATCTTCAGAGGGGAATCCAGGCTAAGGTTTCTCCTGCTGAGACATCTTCAGAGGGGATTCCAGGCAAGGTTTCTCCTGCTGAAAGGGTTGACCCAGAGAGACATATACTGTCTAGAGAGTAAACATTGCGTCCAGGGTTTGGGTTGGGCCAGAGCCTGGTCAGGGTTGGACTGGAGCCTGGTCAGTGATGGGTTGGACTGGAGCCTGGTCAGTGATGGGGTTGGACTGGAGCCTGGTCAGTGATGGGGTTGGACTGGAGCCTGGTCAGTGATGGGGTTGGACTGGAGCCTGGTCAGTGATGGGGTTGGACTGGAGCCTGGTCAGTGATGGGTTGGACTGGAGCCTGGTCAGTGATGGGTTGGACTGGAGCCTGGTCAGTGATGGGTTGGGGTTGGAGCCTGGTCAGTGATGGGGTTGGACTGGAGCCTGGTCAGTGATGGGTTGGGGTTGGAGCCTGTTCAGTGATGGGTTGGACTGGAGCCTGGTCAGTGATGGGGTTGGACTGGAGCCTGGTCAGTGATGGGGTTGGACTGGAGCCTGGTCAGTGATGGGTTGGACTGGAGCCTGGTCAGGGTTGGGGTTGGGGTTGGACTGGAGCCTGGTCAGTGTTGGGGATGGGGTTGGGCTGGAGCCTGGTCAGGGTTGGGGTTGGACTGGAGCCTGGTCAGTGTGGGGTTGGGGTTGGACTGGAGCCTGGTCAGTGTGGGGTTGGGGTTGGACTGGAGCCTGGTCAGTGTGGGGTTGGACTGGAGCCTGGTCAGGGTTGGGGTTGGGCTGGAGCCTGGTCAGGGTGGGGTTGGACTGGAGCCTGGTCAGGGTGGGGTTGGACTGGAGCCTGGTCAGGGTGGGGTTGGACTGCCGCTAGCGACACATGACTCCTCCTGTGGGACTGTGGACACTTTGAAGTAGCACAAGTAGGACACACATGCGGGCTCGCATATACAAACACACATGCTTCAGTTTAGACGCTGTTAAAATGGCTGCTGTTCTTTGATCCTCCCGACAACCCCCCACGCCGAGGTACCTCATCAGGGTTAGCAGCAGAGACACCTAGTAAAAACACACACACCACCACTAGCAGTTATAGAGGTGAATAAACTGACTGGAGACAACAACACCACCGTTCACACGCCATTATGGTTCTACTTTAATTCAGCAAAAGTATTCTCAAAACTTTTATGACAACAGTTGTTAAAGGAATAGCAATACCGGAGAGATAGACCATAGTGGCAGAGTAGAGGACATCCGGTGGCATTGCCAAAAACATCCCCCCTCCCCACGGGCCCTGTTGTACCTAACAGGGATGTGGGTGGGATTAGGTAGAAGGCTGGATGCTTCTCTCACAGAACTGGACTGTAGAATACAGCAGTGTGTGTGTGTGTGTGTGTGTGTGTGTGTGTGTGTGTGTGTGTGTCTGGGCAGAGAGAAACCGTGCTGAGTATCTAAGCTAACATCCTGTATGGGACGTTCGCTAGAGTAGAGTTATGTGGCAATGCTGACCCACACAGGGGAGACTTTAAATAAACCCCTCTAGTACATTACCAGACGTTCCTAGAATAAGGGAAGAGGAAGGCCACTTCCCACAACTTCCACACTGAGGTAATTAGTCTAAGGTAGAGGTCATCAACCTTTTCTGAGTCAAGATCACATTGAGTCAAAATGAAAGCCGAGATCTACCGCTCAGAGATCTACCGCTCAGAGATCTACCGCTCAGCAGAGATCTACCGCTCAGCAGAGATCTACCGCTCAGCAGAGATCTACCGCTCAGCAGAGATCTACCGCTCAGAGATCTACCGCTCAGAGATCTACCGCTCAGCAGATATCTACCGCTCAGAGATCTACCGCTCAGCAGATATCTACCGCTCAGAGATCTACCGCTCAGCAGATATCTACCGCTCAGAGATCTACCGCTCAGAGATCTACCGCTCAGCAGAGATCCACCGCTCAGAGATCATCTACCGCTCAGAGATCATCTACCGCTCAGAGATCTACCGCTCAGCAGAGATCTACCGCTCAGCAGAGATCTACCGCTCAGCAGAGATCTACCGCTCAGCAGAGATCTACCGCTCAGAGATCTACCGCTCAGAGATCTACCGCTCAGAGATCTACCGCTCACAGATCTACCATTCAGAGATAATCTACCGTTCAGCAGAGATCTACCACTCAGAGATCATCTACCGCTCAGAGATCATCTACCGCTCAGAGATCATCTACCGCTCAGAGATCATCTACCGCTCAGAGATCATCTACCGCTCAGAGATCATCTACCGCTCAGAGATCTACCATTCAGAGATCTACCGCTCAGAGATCTACCATTCAGAGATCTACCATTCAGAGATCTACCACCGCTCAGAGATCTACCGCTCAGAGATCATCTACCGCTCAGAGATCTACCGCTCAGCAGAGATCTACCGCTCAGAGATCATCTACCGCTCAGCAGAGATCTACCGCTCAGCAGAGATCTACCGCTCAGCAGAGATCTACCGCTCAGCAGAGATCTACCGCTCAGCAGAGATCTACCGCTCAGCAGAGATCTACCGCTCAGCAGAGATCTACCGCTCAGAGATCATCTACCGCTCAGCAGAGATCTACCGCTCAGCAGAGATCTACCGCTCAGCAGAGATCTACCGCTCTGATTTTTTTTTTAAACATAACTTCAAAAACATAAGTCTATGCAACATGAAGCAGTTCAACACAGTTCTGTAACAATGAGGTTTGTTCAGTAGGCTACAGGCCCAATACATTATCACTGCATATTGGCTATGCTTGATTTGCCCTACCAATGTTGTTCTTCCATTTAGAAACTCTATTTCAACATTTGAGGTACTGTATATGACCACACTGGTAATAGATGATTGGTTGTATTACTTGTGAGGCACAGCTGAGTGATCGTAATCATCTACTTCCTCTTTGTTGTACTGGACTGATGGCCTGCATCTGATGGTCAGTCTGAGGGAGCTGCAGTCACCTGCCTCTCACCTGACTCACCCCTCTCTCCTCTGAGAAAAGGCAGTCTTCCTGCTGATGACGAAACTTTAAAAAAGATGCACTATGCAGAAATCACTCCACCATTTCCTGGTTGTTAAAATTATAATAGTTCTTTCAGTTTGTGACAAAACAAGCAAGTGTAGTGTAGAGAATCATTGTACCATCTAAAGCACTGTGAAATAGATTTTCCATAAACAAAAATGTAGTATTTTCAGCTGTTTGAAACTGGTGTACAAAACCACAAGTAAAAGACGCAAAAAAAACGAAACTCAAGAACGGGAAGAAATAGAGCACATAGAACAGATCTACTGCTTCTTAGACTTGCTTTCAATGAGACTGACAGATCTATATAAACACGTTTCTATGTGAATTTGGTCGGGTCACCTAAAAAGTGACGTATTGCAGCTCTGAGTCTCATTCTTTCTGCCTCCTGCACCAGTTCCTGTTGTTACCCCATTCTTTCTGCGTCCTGCACCAGTTCCTGTTGTTACCCCATTCTTTCTGCCTCCTGCACCAGTTCCTGTTGTTACCCCATTCTTTCTGCCTCCTGCACCAGTTCCTGTTGTTACCCCATTCTTTCTGCCTCCTGCACCAGTTCCCGTGGTTACCCCATTCTTTCTGCCTCCTGCACCAGTTCCTGTTGTTACCCCATTCTTTCTGCCTCCTGCACCAGTTCCTGTTGTTACCCCAACGACCATAGAAGGTAAAATATCCCTCGATATGAAAAGATAGACAAGCCACTAATAATAACAAGCTTCATGGACACACTTTGCTATGTTCATTCATTGCAGCTGCAGTGCTGGTTGTAGGGTGAGTGGAAGTAGGGAGAAGATGTATTTTATGGCTTATGAAAGAGTTGAACAAAGTGTTGACGGTGCTGAATAACAACTTCAACATTCATTTATTCATAAAAACTGCATCTCTTTGCTGTATTCGTTGAGTCTCTCTCTAGTGTTGGTTTTTAAAAGTTTTGAAATCTCACATTATCAACTTTTCTGTGCGTTCGACAGTCTCTTTTTTTCCAGTCTATGGCTCGAGGAAACTGGACAGACACGGTAGTCTGAGCTACCTGATTGGCCAGCGGTAGGCCTATAGGTTCACTTGATTTGCTCTCTGGGCCTGCCGGTTAGACGGTGTTCTCCCTTCAGACACATGAAATGGTTCAAAATGGAAGGCAATCAAGGTGCACTTCATTCATCATCCCGGCGCCAGGGCTGACGAATCAAGGTGCACTTCATTCATCATCCCGGCGCCAGGGCTGACGAATCAAGTGCACCCGATGACAACAGCGCAAAACAAATGCAAATAAATATAGGAACGCAAGGCTTTATCGTTGTTGATTTTATTTTGGTGATTAACTAGGAATGCCTTGGAGATCAACTAGGAATGCCTTGGAGATCAACTAGGAATGCCTTGGAGATCAACTAGGAATGCCTTGGGAGATCAACTAGGAATGCCTTGGGAGATCAACTAGGAATGCCTTGGGAGATCAACTAGGAATGCCTTGGGAGATCAACTAGGAATGCCTTGGGAGATCAACTAGAAATGCCTTGGGAGATCAACTAGAAATGCCTTGGAGATCAACTAGAAATGCCTTGGGAGATCAACTAGAAATGCCTTGGAGATCAACTAGGAATGCCTTGGAGATCAACTAGGAATGCCTTGGAGATCAACTAGGAATGCCTTGGAGATCAACTAGGAATGCCTTGGAGATCAACTAGGAATGCCTTGGGAGATCAACTAGGAATGCCTTGGAGATCAACTAGGAATGCCTTGGGAGATCAACTAGGAATGCCTTGGGAGATCAACTAGGAATGCCTTGGGAGATCAACTAGGAATGCCTTGGGAGATCAACTAGGAATGCCTTGGGAGATCAACTAGAAATGCCTTGGGAGATCAACTAGAAATGCCTTGGAGATCAACTAGAAATGCCTTGGGAGATCAACTAGAAATGCCTTGGAGATCAACTAGGAATGCCTTGGAGATCAACTAGGAATGCCTTGGAGATCAACTAGGAATGCCTTGGAGATCAACTAGGAATGCCTTGGAGATCAACTAGGAATGCCTTGGGAGATCAACTAGGAATGCCTTGGAGATCAACTAGGAATGCCTTGGGAGATCAACTAGGAATGCCTTGGGAGATCAACTAGGAATGCCTTGGGAGATCAACTAGGAATGCCTTGGGAGATCAACTAGGAATGCCTTGGGAGATCAACTAGGAATGCCTTGGGAGATCAACTAGGAATGCCTTGGGAGATCAACTAGGAATGCCTTGGGAGATCAACTAGGAATGCCTTGGGAGATCAACTAGGAATGCCTTGGAGATCAACTAGGAATGCCTTGGGAGATCAACTAGGAATGCCTTGGGAGATCAACTAGGAATGCCTTGGGAGATCAACTAGGAATGCCTTGGGAGATCAACTAGGAATGCCTTGGGAGATCAACTAGGAATGCCTTGGGAGATCAACTAGGAATGCCTTGGAGATCAACTAGGAATGCCTTGGAGATCAACTAGGAATGCCTTGGAGATCAACTAGGAATGCCTTGGAGATCAACTAGGAATGCCTTGGAGATCAACTAGGAATGCCTTGGAGATCAACTAGGAATGCCTTGGGAGATCAACTAGGAATGCCTTGGGAGATCAACTAGGAATGCCTTGGGAGATCAACTAGGAATGCCTTGGGAGATCAACTAGGAATGCCTTGGGAGATCAACTAGGAATGCCTTGGGAGATCAACTAGGAATGCCTTGGGAGATCAACTAGGAATGCCTTGGGAGATCAACTAGGAATGCCTTGGGAGATCAACTAGGAATGCCTTGGGAGATCAACTAGGAATGCCTTGGAGATCAACTAGGAATGCCTTGGGAGATCAACTAGGAATGCCTTGGGAGATCAACTAGGAATGCCTTGGGAGATCGCGATGGACCGGTTGGTGACCACTGGTCTAATGATTGAAAACAGGGATAGTTTGGGGATTTCTCCCCTAGAGTTAGATGAACTCGTGGACACCATGTGTACGTCTCTGCGTCGAGTGTGAAGAAGGTAAAGGTAGTTCCGCGACCATGATAGCTGTTCCCATTGACTTCCAGTCATTGCACTTCACAGTTCCCAGGTCCAGAACAAATTGAAGAAAACATTCAGTATTATACATAGACATGAGTGCCTGGAACCCCCTTCTATCTCACAGAGCAAGTTAACAGCAGACCTGGTTTCAGAAAACAAATAAAGCAACGCCTCTACCCCATGTGACCAGAAGTGTGTGTGTATGTACTGACATATGTGTGTGTGTGTACTGACGTGTGTGTGTGTGTGTGTGTACTGACATGTGTGTGTGTGTGTGTGTACTGACGTGTGTGTGTGTGTACTGACGTGTGTGTGTGTGTACTGACGTGTGTGTGTGTGTACTGACGTGTGTGTGTGTGTACTGACGTGTGTGTGTGTGTACTGACGTGTGTGTGTGTGTACTGACGTGTGTGTGTGTACTGACGTGTGTGTGTGTGTGTACTGACGTGTGTGTGTGTACTGACATGTGTGTGTGTGTACTGACATGTGTGTGTGTGTACTGACATGTGTGTGTATGTACTGACATGTGTGTGTATGTACTGACATGTGTGTGTATGTACTGACATGTGTGTGTATGTACTGACATGTGTGTGTGTGTACTGACATGTGTGTGTGTGTACTGACATGTGTGTGTATGTACTGACATGTGTGTGTATGTACTGACATGTGTGTGTATGTACTGACATGTGTGTGTGTGTACTGACGTGTGTGTGTGTACTGACATGTGTGTGTGTGTACTGTTATGTGTGTGTGTGTGTACTGTTATGTGTATGTACTGACGTGTGTGTGTGTACTGACATGTGTGTATGTACTGACACGTGTGTGTGTGTGTATGTACTGACACGTGTGTGTGTGTGTATGTACTGACATGTGTGTGTGTGTGTGTGTATGTACTGACGTGTAAGTGTAACTGATTGATCCGCACGCACGCGCACGCACGCACACGTACACACTTATTCTTTAGTTGTATTGTTGTTGTTTTTTTAAATGTGTGTGTACATTTGTCTTTAGTCGTAGTGAATTTTTCCATATTGAAAAGTATGTTGATGTTTTAAATTGTAAAGTATGTTTTGTCTGTAATGTCTCTGTCGTTATGTGTCCGACCCCAGGAAGACTAGCTGTCAACATCGGCGTCGGCTAACGGGGATCCTAATACAATCACAAGCAATTGCAAGTCAGCAGCTTCCTTCCAAGTGAACGCAGAGACATAAAAATGGTCTCCACAAGTTCATCTTGGTATTTTATTAGGATCCCAGTTAGCTGTTGCAGCTACTCTTCCTGGGATCCACACAGAGCACGAAACATAATACAGAACATCATTAGACAAGAACAGCTCAAGGACAGAACTACAGACATTAACTGACTCTGGGGAAGGAGATAAAGGACCTCGTTGCCAAAACCCCAAACTATCCCTTTAAAGACAGTTCTGCCAACATCAACAGCATTTCTGGCAAAGTGCAGCCACTAATGTTCCCCGGGAAGACAGGAAACAAAGTCGCAAGTTAAATTCACACTACAATGGTTCCCTTTTCCTCCATTAAACAGCTGTCAAACAGAACACCGACACAGAGGAGAAATCTGAGGAGAAATCTGAGGAGAAATCTGAGGAGAAATCTCAACTGTCAGAAGAGAAAGAACAGGAGCTGAGCTAGGACTATGGAAACATATCATATATTGTATGAATGTATCAAATGGATTACCACAATATATTAAACAATTATTACATCTACTCACAGAAGTTGTGCCCAAAAAGGTGACTGCAAATTCACTCTCTTAGGTAGCTCTCGAAATCATTCTTCCAGAAAACAGGCAAAGAAACGGTACACAGAGTTACAGCGATAGGTGGTAGCTTCCTTAATTTGGTTCCCTTCCTAGCACTCTTTACACATTAGAGAAGTCACAGTTCCACATTTAGTCCAACCCCATGTTACTGTATTTCACTTCCTCAACTTGCTGTGTCATGAACTGACAGAGAGAGAGAGAGAGAGAGAGAGAGAGAGAGAGAGGGAGACAAAGAGAGAGAGAGACAGAGAGAGATAGAGAGACAGAGAGAGAGAGAGAGACAGAGAGAGAGAGAGAGAGAGAGACAGAGAGAGAGAGAGACAGAGAGAGAGAGAGAGAGGGAGACAGAGAGAGAGAGGGAGACAGAGAGAGAGAGAGAGAGACAGTGGTGTGAAAGCTATAAAACCTCTCATCTAGGCTCTTTCTCTCAGTCCCACAGTCTGAGCTGAACAGCAGTTTCTCTCTCTCTCTCTCTCTCTCTCTCTCACAGTCCCACAGTCTGAGCTGAACAGCAGTTTCTCTCTCTCTCTCTCAGTCCCACAGTCTGAGCTGAGCAGCAGTTTCTATCTCTCTCTCTCTCCTCCCTCTTCAGTTTGTCCTCTCCTGTGAAAGTCAAAACCTCACCTCTCATCTAGGGGTCTCAGTCACAGTGTCATGTGAGCATCACAGGGCTTCTTCTTCTTCGCACCTCTCTCTCACTGAAGTCTGTCTTCTGATGCAGATTGAAGACCCTCCTCTCCTCAGAGAGCTGCTGTCAAGAGAGAGAGAGAGAGCTCTCCTCTCCTGCTAAAATAGCTTTACTCAGAGTCAGAGCCACTTCCTGTGTTCAGCTTTCAGTCATACTTCCTCTCTTTCAACTCAGTCAGCAGCCTTCCCCAACGCTCACACTCGCTCTGTCACACACACACGCGACCCCCCCCCTTTTGCATTGTGTAGGCTAATGCTTTGACTCATATGCCAATTTGATACAGTTTGCAGATACAGTCACAGTCCAAACAACTCCTAGACACACAGATTCTGTACTCTATTCATCTCCAGATACTGTACTCTCTTCGTCTCCAGATACTGTACTCTCTTCGTCTCCAGATACTGTACTCTCTTCATCTCCAGATACTGTACTCTCTTCATCTCCAGATACTGTACTCTATTCGTCTCCAGATACTGTACTCTCTTCATCTCCAGATACTGTACTCTCTACATCTCCAGATACTGTACTCTATTCATCTCCAGATACTGTACTCTCTTCGTCTCCAGATACTGTACTCTCTTCATCTCCAGATACTGTACTCTATTCATCTCCAGATACTGTACTCTCTTCGTCTCCAGATACTGTACTCTATTCATCTCCAGATACTGTACTATATTCATCTCCAGATACTGTACTCTCTTCATCTCCAGATACTGTACTTTCTTCATCTCCAGATACTGTACTTTCTTCATCTCCAGATACTGTACTCTATTCATCTCCAGATACTGTACTCTCTTCAACTCCAGATACTGTACTCTCTTCAACTCCAGATACTGTACTCTCTTCATCTCCAGATACTGTACTATATTCATCTCCAGATACTGTACTCTCTACATCTCCAGATACTGTACTCTCTTCATCTCCAGATACTGTACTCTCTTCGTCTCCAGATACTGTACTCTCTTCATCTCCAGATACTGTACTCTCTTCATCTCCAGATACTGTACTCTCTTCGTCTCCAGATACTGTACTCTCTTCGTCTCCAGATACTGTACTTTCTTCATCTCCAGATACTGTACTCTCTTCATCTCCAGATACTGTACTCTCTTCATCTCCAGATACTGTACTCTCTTCGTCTCCAGATACTGTACTTTCTTCATCTCCAGATACTGTACTCTATTAATCTCCAGATACTGTACTCTCTTCATCTCCAGATACTGTACTCTCTTCATCTCCAGATACTGTACTCTCTTCAACTCCAGATACTGTACTCTATTCATCTCCAGATACTGTACTTTCTTCATCTCCAGATACTGTACTCTCTTCAACTCCAGATACTGTACTCTATTCATCTCCAGATACTGTACTTTCTTCATCTCCAGATACTGTACTCTATTCATCTCCAGATACTGTACTTTCTTCATCTCCAGATACTGTACTTTCTTCATCTACTTCTCCATCCAACAATGCACAAAAGTCTGTACTATACAAGTATGCTGCAATGACTATACCAAACATTAAGAATACCTTACTAATACTGACTCTACCAAACATTAAGAACACCTTGCTAATGCTGACTATACCAAACATTAAGAACACCTTGCTAATGCTGACTATACCAAACATTAAGAACACCTTGCTAATGCTGACTATACCAAACATTAAGAACACCTTACTAATACTGACTCTACCAAACATTAAGAAGACCTTACTAATACTGACTCTACCAAACATTAAGAACACCTTACTAATACTGACTCTACCAAACATTAAGAACACCTTGCTAATGCTGACTATACCAAACATTAAGAACACCTTGCTAATGCTGACTATACCAAACATTAAGAACACCTTGCTAATACTGACTATACCAAACATTAAGAAGACCTTACAAATACTAAATATACCAAACATTAAGAACACCTTACTAATGCTGACTCTACCAAACATTAAGAACACCTTGCATACTTTTCCCCTCAATGTGTTGGGGCCTGGACTCTACAAGGTGTAGAAAGCGTTCCACAGAGATGCTGGACCATATTGACTCTAATGCTCCCCACAGTTGTGTCAAGATGGCTGGATGTCCTTTGGGTGGTGGACCATTCTTGATACACACAGGAAACTGTTGAGTGTGAAAACCCCAGCAGCGTTGCAGTTCTTGACCCAAACTGGTATCACCTGGCACCTACTAGCATACCCTGTTCAAAGACACATCTTCTGCCTTGGCCATTCACCCTCTGAATGGTACACAGTCCATGTCTCAACTGTCTCAAGGCTTAAAAATCCTTGTTTAACCTGTCTCCTCCTCTTCATCTACACTGATTGAAGTGGATTTAACTAGTGACATCAATAAGGGATCATAGCTTGGATTCACTTGGTCAATCTGTCACGTTCTTAATGTTTTGTATGCTCAGTGTACAAGTATGCCTTGTGAGTATTAATGTTACTACCTCCTTGTTCAGACTATCAGGAAGCTGAAGTGAATACGAATATCGCCCACAAACACCCTCGCCTCCATGTGCTTGAGCTGAGTTGGTCACGTGGGTTGGTTACACAGGAAGTGAAGGAAGCTTCCTCTCTTCTCTGCAGACCTGCCTATTGCAGGACGAGAGGCTCGCTCTCATAGCCAGAGATTACATGAAGACATTTTAAAACTCTGTGTTATAGCTCTGGAGACAAACATCTTGCCATTTACAGTAGATCTCTGAAACATGTAGTTACCCTCCAGCTATCCATCCACAATGCTCAGACCAGTTTGGCTGCTTACCTCCTGATCTGAGGAATGGGAGCACTGTAACAGACCAGGGAAGACTCAACTCCAAACAAGGTTCAGTACTGTAACAGACCAGGGAACACATCACTCTGAAGCAGGTTCAGTACTGTAACAGACCAGGGACAGCCTCTAGGGAACACATCACTCTGAAGCAGGTTCAGTACTGTAACAGACCAGGGAACACATCACTCTGAAGCAGGTTCAGTACTGTAACGGACCAGGGAATACATCACTCTGAAGCAGGTTCAGTACTGTAACAGACCAGGGACAGCCTCTAGGGAACACATCACTCTGAAGCAGGTTCAGTACTGTAACAGACCAGGGACGGCCTCTAGGGAACACATCACTCTGAAGCAGGTTCAGTACTGTAACAGACCAGGGACAGCCTCTACGAAACACATCACTCTGAAGCAGGTTCAGTACTGTAACAGACCAGGGACAGCCTCTAGGGAACACATCAGTCTGAAGCAGGTTCAGTACTGTAACAGACCAGGGAACACATCACTCTGAAGCAGGTTCAGTACTGTAACAGACCAGGGACAGTCTCTAGGGAACACATCACTCTGAAGCAGGTTCAGTACTGTAACAGACCAGGGACAGCCTCTAGGGAACACATCACTCTGAAGCAGGTTCAGTACTGTAACAGACCAGGGAACACATCACTCTGAAGCAGGTTCAGTACTGTAACAGACCAGGGACGGCCTCTAGGGAACACATCACTCTGAAGCAGGTTCAGTACTGTAACAGACCAGGGACAGCCTCTAGGGAACACATCACTCTGAAGCAGGTTCAGTACTGTAACAGACCAGGGAACACATCACTCTGAAGCAGGTTCAGTACTGTAACAGACCAGGGACGGCCTCTAGGGAACACATCACTCTGAAGCAGGTTCAGTACTGTAACAGACCAGGGACAGCCTCTAGGGAACACATCACTCTGAAGCAGGTTCAGTACTGTAACAGACCAGGGAACACATCACTCTGAAGCAGGTTCAGTACTGTAACAGACCAGGAACAGCCTCTAGGAAACACATCACTCTGAAGCAGGTTCAGTACTCTAACAGACCAGGGACAGCCTCTGGGGAACACATCACTCTGAAGCAGGTTCAGTACTGTAACAGACCAGGGAACACATCACTCTGAAGCAGGTTCCTCAGGCAACGAGAGAACACAAGGCCTGGTCAATGTTTTCCAGTTTACCACTGTGGAATGTTAATACTAAGACCACAGTTCAACAAAGTTTGTTTAGGATTCCAGGTTTGAATGATTGGAGTGAGTGAGTGAGTTTACTGTACGGGCATGTGTATTGACAGATAATGATGCACCTTTGCTAGTCCGATTCCATGAAACACCATAACTACAGTAACCAGGAGAACGAGCAGTATGGGTCTCCGTCCCATATGGAACCCTATTCCCTACATAGTGCACTACTTTTGGCCAAAGGCCCATAGGTTGAACTATAGTACTTCGACTACATAGTGCTATGATCAAAGGTAGAGCCCTATGGGCCTGGTGAAAGGTAGTGTACTATGGGCCTGGTGGAAGGTAGTGTACTATGGGCCTGGTGAAAGGTAGTGTACTATGGGCCTGGTGAAAGGTAGTGTACTATGGGCCTGGTGAAAGGTAGTGCCCTATGGGCCTGGTGAAAGGTAGTGTACTATGGGCCTGGTGAAAGGTAGTGTACTATGGGCCTGGTGGAAGGTAGTGTACTATGGGCCTGGTGGAAGGTAGTGTAGTATGGGCCTGGTGAAAGGTAGTGTAGTATGGGCCTGGTGAAAGGTAGTGTACTATGGGCCTGGTGAAAGGTAGTGTACTATGGGCCTGGTGAAAGGTAGTGCCCTATGGGCCTGGTGAAAGGTAGTGTACTATGGGCCTGGTGAAAGGTAGTGTACTATGGGCCTGGTGAAAGGTAGTGCCCTATGGGCCTGGTGAAAGGTAGTGCCCTATGGGCCTGGTGAAAGGTAGTGTACTATGGGCCTGGTGGAAGGTAGTGTACTATGGGCCTGGTGAAAGGTAGTGTACTATGGGCCTGGTGAAAGGTAGTGTACTATGGGCCTGGTTAAAGGTAGTGTACTATGGGCCTGGTGAAAGGTAATGTACTATGGGCCTGGTGAAAGGTAGTGTACTATGGGCCTGGTGAAAGGTAGTGTACTATGGGCCTGGTGAAAGGTAGTGTACTATGGGCCTGGTGGAAGGTAGTGTACTATGGGCCTGGTAGTGTAGTATGGGCCTCCCGAGTGGCGCAGTGGTCTAAGGCAGTGCTAGCTGTGCCACTAGAGATTCTGGGTTCGAGTCCAGGCTGTGTCGCAGTCGGCCGAGACCAGGAGACCCATGGGGCGGCGCACAATTGGCCCAGCCGTCTGGGAGGGTTTGGCCGGCAGGGATGTCCTTGTCCCATCGCGCACTAGCGACTCCTGTGGGCGTAGTGCACGCTGACACAGTCGCCAGTCAAGAAGCAGTGCGGCTTGTCAAGAAGCAGCGTGGCTTGGCCGGGTTGTGTTTCAGAGGACGCACAACTCTCTGCCTTCACCTTTCCCAAGTCTGTATGGGAGTTGCAGCTATGAGACAAGACTGTAACTACCAATTGGATATAATGAAATCGGGAGAAAAAGGGGTCAAATTTAAAAAAAGTTAAAAAAAAAAAATATTGAAAAAAAATAAGTTTGTGCACTATATTGGGAATAGTGGGCCGTTTGTTTGTACTACGAATGTCTGCGTGTCAATGAGTCAATGTCCACTATGCCTCAGATGACATTTCAGAGCTGTGGGAAAGTCTACATTCCTTGGCTACAGTGACGAGTGACTCCATAAAAAGTCATAAAGCTGTCTGTGGTGTGAATCGTAAAGCCAAACGCTGCATGGTTTGGTACAGTTTGGTACAGTATAAACAGATATTGGTTTACTGCACTCTACGGTAGTGTGTGTGTGTGTACACGAGGTATACTGACTGACTGTGTGAGCTGCACAAAATCCCCGAGCACAGGTTACATAATGAAAGCTACTGTATAGCAATAACTCAATGACTTTAAAAGTCAGATGAGGCTTTTTTTTCTCTCTTCGTGCAAGTATCCATGCCAACGCAGACTACATAACCACCAAGCAGAGAATAACGCATGATGTCGTCTGATACAACTCATGACAAATGGAATACAAAAATGAAAACAGAGATATCATAACATAACGCTACCATGTTTCCATTTGTCCTCAAAAAATGTTTTATAAGCAAGGGTGTCACAACAGATGTGACCACTCAAGGTGTTGCTGCTGCCATCCCATCCATTGCAAACATGTTTTGAAATTCAGTTATTTGCGTAATTATAATTGAGAATCGCAAAACTTTGAAAAATCGATCTAGTACTCAAGTTCAACATAACATAAACATCGACTTACTTCTGGAGACAGAATGAGCCACTCCTTCGCCGTAAACACAACTTTAGCTCAGGATTTCCGCTTCATCGGGATTTCCACATTGTACCCGGAACTTTTAAATTATATGCATACAATCAAGAGTGCAATTTGATGTTTTATCAATCTGCCATCCCTCTATAACTTACGTTTCTGTCCAAATCTTCGAGCGTTGTATTTGTCATGTCGCTCGAAAGACTGTTTTCGTAAAACCGACTGGGAGACTGTAATGCTACTCTCGCTCCAATCCGGGGCCTTTGCGGTGATGCAATATTTCCAGATGTGCATCTTGTCCAAGTTTGAACAGTTGGTTCTGTGTATAAAGACGTTTACTGATGAGAGGAGAACAGAACAGATACGTGTTGACTACTGGAAAATCTAAAATAATACGTTAAAATAAGGTCATTTAATAATTTATTCAACAGAAAGAGGACCCAGGCGCACAGTTTATCTTCTTAATGGAGAAAATGACATGTACAAATATTTGACTAACCAGAGTTTATACCGTCCCTGTCAATGTAAAAAACACAATACAAAAAGACAGGCTTATCTGGAAGTAGATTTTATTTTGACATTTAACCAAATCTAAAAATAGAACCGTGATGACATTTGGCAGAAGGAGGAGAGAAAACCCTAACATCGGACAAGATAAAACATCATGTAGTTGCCCAGAAGCCCCTGCACTGTCATCTTTATTGACAAGACAGGCCCACTTCTAAATCAAGGTTGAGAAACTCATTCAAACTGATCTTCTGATCGTCAATAATGATCATGCAACAACGGCGAGATGCACTACCAGCTGCTTGTGATCTCCGTCATCCACAGTACCATAATGTGAGCTCCCTCATCCACAGTACCATAATGTGACCTCCCTCATCCCCAGTGCCATAATGTGATCTCCGTCATCCACAGTACCATAATGTGATCTCCCTCATCCACAGTACCATAATGTGACCTCCCTCATCCACAGTGCCATAATTTGACCTCCCTCATCCACAGTGCCATGTGATCTCCCTCATCCACAGTACCATAATGTGATCTCCCTCATCCACAGTACCATCATGTGAGCTCCCTCATCCACAGTACCATAATGTGATCTCCCTCATCCACAGTACCATAATGTGATCTCCCTCATCCACAGTACCATAATGTGACCTCCCTCATCCACAGTGCCATAATTTGACCTCCCTCATCCACAGTGCCATAATGTCATCTCCCTCATCCACAGTGCCATAATGTCATCTCCCTCATCCACAGTGCCATAATGTGATCTCCCTCATCCACAGTGCCATAATGTGACCTCCCTCATCCACAGTGCCATAATGTGGCGGCAGGGTAGCCTAGTGGTTAGAGCGTTGGACTAGTAACCGAAAGGTTGCAAGTTCAAATCCCCGAGCTGTTCTGCCCCTGAACAGGCAGTTAACCCACTGTTCCTAGACCGTCATTGAAAATAAGAACTTTTTCTTAACTGTTCTTAACTGGCTTGCCTAGTTAAATAAAGGTAAAATAAAACAAATAAAGAATAAAAATGTGACCTCCCTCATCCACAGTGCCATAATGTGACCTCCCTCATCCACAGTGCCATAATGTGACCTCCCTCATCCAGAGTCCCATAAGAGTGCCAGAGTGCTCCCAATCAGAGCCATTATGCAGAGTTTGTTAAACCAACATACTCTGCATCCTTCGTTGCACATGATGAAGGATGGTTAGAAATAAAGCAATCACCTCGTTAGG
>NC_143039.1:14197500-14205000 GCF_057628025.1 Oncorhynchus mykiss
TCATGAAACCACCGGCTTACTGGTAAAATGCACATGAGGGGGTACTTCAGGGGTACTCTGGGCAGAGCAGAATTCCATTGGTGGAACAGTAACCCAAAAAAGGTTGGGAACCACTGTTCTAAATGGCCGAAAGCAGAACGTCACTAACACCTGACAAAATACATGACATACTGCATTAGCACCACCAGGTGGCAGTGCAGCCAAGAGAAAACCCCAAAAGCCCAACGGAATACACAGAGAATTTAGGGGGAAGCCTGACAATCCAATGTCACGGCCATCACACCAAGGGGTCTGAAAACTAGGATGTTGTACTGACATCGCCAAATTAGGAATGAGATGTGCTGACATTCACTTTGTCCATTGTACCTAGTCTACCTACTTGATTGATTGATTGATTGATTGATTGATTGACTGACTGATTGATTTATTGATTGACTGACTGATTGATATATTGACTGATTGACTGACTGACTGGCTGATTGATTTATTGACTGACTGATTGACTGGCTGATTGACTGACTGATTGATTGACTGACTAAATTACTGATTGACTGACTGATTGATTTATTGATTGACTGACTGATTGATTGACTGACTGACTGATTTATTTATTGACTGACTGATTGATTTATTGACTGACTGACTGACTGATTTATTGACTGACTGACTGACTTATTGATTGACTGATTTATTGACTGACTGACTGATTTATTTATTGACTGATTAATTGATTGACTGATTGACTGATTTATTGACCGACTGACTGACTTATTGACTGACTGATTGATTCATCGATTGGTCGGTCAGCCGGTTGGTTGACCTACCTTGATTGACTGACTGATTGATTTGTTGATTTATTGACTGACTGACTGATTGATTTATTGACTGACTGACTGATTGATTTATTGACTGACTGACTGACTGATTTATTGACTGACTGACTGATTTATTGACTGACTGATTTATTTATTTATTGACTGATTTATTGACCGACTGACTGACTTATTGACTGACTGAATGATTCATCGATCGGTCGGTTGGTTGACCTACCTTGATTGACTGACTGATTGATTTATTGACTGACTGACTGACTCATTGACTGACTGATTTATTGACTGACTGACTGACTCATTGACTGACTGATTTATTGACTGACTGATTGATTTACTGACTGATTGATTGACTGATTTATTGATCGATCGATCGATCGGTCGGTCGGTTGGTTGACCTACCTTGATTGACTGACTGATTGATTTATTGACTGACTGACTGACTGACTGATTTATTGACTGACTGACTGATTTATTTATTGACTAATTGATTGACTGATTGATTGATTGACCGACTGACTGACTTATTGACTGACTGATTGATTCATCGATTGGTCGATCGGTCGGTTGGTTGACCTATCTTGATTGACTGGCTGATTGATTTATTGATTGACTGACTGATTTATTGATTGACTGACTGATTTATTTATTGACTGACTGACTGATTTATTTATTTTCTGACTGACTGACTAATTTATTTATTGAATTATTGACTGACTGACTAACTGACTGACTGACTGATTGACTGACTGATTTATTTATTGATAGACTGACTGATTGATTGATTGATTGACTGATTGACTGATTGATTGACTGACTGACTGACTGATTGACTGACTGACTTATTGATTGACTGATTGATTGACTGACTGATTGATTTATTGACTGACTGACTAATTTATTTATTGACTGACTGACTGATTTATTTATTTTCTGACTGACTGACTAATTTATTTATTGAATTATTGACTGACTGACTAACTGACTGACTGACTGATTGACTGACTGATTTATTTATTGATAGACTGACTGATTGATTGATTGATTGACTGATTGACTGATTGATTGATTGACTGACTGACTGATTGACTGACTGACTTATTGATTGACTGATTGATTGACTGACTGATTTATTTATTGACTGACTGACTGATTGATTGACTGATTGACTGACTGACTGATGGATTTATTGATCGGTCGGTCGGTCGGTTGACCTACCTTGCGGACCCACTGGGGCATTGTGTGTGTACTGGGAGAGCGGTGGTGTGTGTTGATGACGATGACGGTGATGACGATGGAGGCTATGACGAAGACCATGGTGAAGAGCATGTACTTCCCAATGAGAGGCACCGCACTGGAGGTGGAGGGGATGAGCTCCACGATGACCAGCAGAAACACAGTCAGAGACAGCAGGACAGAGATAGACAGGGTCATCTTCTCACCTGTATGGAACAGAGACACTGGTGTCAACAACAACAACGACAACAACATTAACAACATCATCAACAACAACAACAATATCAACAACAACAACACCAACAACAAGACCAAAGTCAGAGACAGCAGGACAGAGATAGACAGGGCATCTTCTCACCTGTATGGAACAGAGACACTGGTGTCAACAACAACAACAACATCAACAACAACATTAACAACATCATCAACAACAACAACAATATCAACAACAACCACACCAACAACATCATCAACAACAACAACATCAACATCATCAACCACAACAACATCAACAACAACAACAACATTATCAACATCAACAACAACAACATCAACATCAATAACAACATCAGCAACATCAACATCAACAACAACATTAACAACAACAAGACCACAGTCGGAGAGAGCAGGACAGATAGACAGGGTCATCTTCTCACCTGTATGGAACGGAGATACTGGAGTCAACAACAACAACAACAACATCAACAACATCATCAAAAACAACATCAACATCATCAACAACATCATCAACATTAACAACAACAACAACAAGACCACAGTCGGAGAGAGCAGGACAGATAGACAGGGTCATCTTCTCACCTGTATGGAACAGAGACACTGGAGTCAACAACAACAACAACAACATCAACAACAACAAGACCACAGTCGGAGACAGCAGGACATACAGACAGGGTCATCTTCTTACATACAGAGACATGGTTAGAGGAGTCAAACAACAATACACTGCAACAATACTACTCAGCTGGTAACACTCTCAGGACTATTTATTGAGAAACTGATACTGCCTTTGTGAAAACGTTCGACAGACCCAAGAGCAACTGGTCCACGGCTTGTGGGGATTGTTGTTTTAAATGCATTGTACTGTACGTGAGTCAGCCAAGAAAATACACATTTCCATTATATGTAAATGTGGGGAAATTTGTGAATTTGAATTTTCAGCAGGTCTCTCAGAGTCAGTGGGGAGATAGAAGACCAGTCCAGTCAGGAAGGAGAACAGCAGGCCTACCAGAGTCAGTCAGGGTGTAGAAGACCAGTCTAGTCAGGAAGGAGAACAGCAGGTCTACCAGAGTCAGTGGGGAGATAGAAGACCAGTCCAGTCAGGAAGGAGAACAGCAGGCCTACCAGAGTCAGTCAGGCTGTAGAAGACCAGTCCAGTCAGGAAGGAGAACAGCAGGCCTACTAGAGTCAGTGGGGAGGTAAAAGACCAGTCCAGTCAGGAAGGAGAACAGCAGGCCTACCAGAGTCAGTCAGGCTGTAGAAGACCAGTCCAGTCAGGAAGGAGAACAGCAGGTCTACCAGAGTCAGTGGGGAGGTAGAAGACCAGTCCAGTCAGGAAGGAGAACAGCAGGTCTACCAGAGTCAGTGGGGAGATAGAAGACCAGTCCAGTCAGGAAGGAGAACAGCAGGTCTACCAGAGTCAGTGGGGAGGTAGAAGACCAGTCCAGTCAGGAAGGAAAACAGCAGGTCTACCAGAGTCAGTGGGGAGGTAGAAGACCAGTCCAGTCAGGAAGGAGAACAGCAGGTCTACCAGAGTCAGTGGGGAGATAGAAGACCAGTCCAGTCAGGAAGGAGAACAGCAGGTCTACCAGAGTCAGTGGGGAGGTAGAAGACCAGTCCAGTCAGGAAGGAGAACAGCAGGCCTACCAGAGTCAGTGGGGAGATAGAAGACCAGTCCAGTCAGGAAGGAGAACAGCAGGCCTACCAGAGTCAGTGGGGAGGTAGAAGACCAGTCCAGTCAGGAAGGAGAACAGCAGGCCTACCAGAGTCAGTCAGGGTGTAGAAGACCAGTCTAGTCAGGAAGGAGAACAGCAGGTCTACCAGAGTCAGTGGGGAGGTAGAAGACCAGTCCAGTCAGGAAGAAGAACAGCAGGCCTACCAGAGTCAGTCAGGCTGTAGAAGACCAGTCTAGTCAGGAAGGAGAACAGCAGGCCTACCAGAGTCAGTCAGGGTGTAGAAGACCAGTCTAGTCAGGAAGGAGAACAGCAGGCCTACCAGAGTCAGTGGGGAGGTAGAAGACCAGTCCAGTCAGGAAGGAGAACAGCATGCAGGGGATGATGACGTTGACGATGAAGTAGAGAGGCAGCCTCAGCATCAGGAAGTGGTAGGTGATATCCAGGTAGGGCGTGTCAGGGCAGCAGGCATAGTACACCCAGTGCTTCCAGCTCCTATAGTCCTGCATCACCCACTCACCACTCTCCATGAAGTTACTCAGGTCAGGCCGGTCGTTGTCCTAGAGGGGGGACAGGGGACGGGTACAGGGCTAGGGTCAATACTTTACTGGTTAAATTAAGATAAGATATACTTTCTTAGTTCATATGGGATGACAATTATTATTTTCCCATCCCCCTCCAATATACACAAATACACATTATGTTGGAGAGGCTGGTTTAAACTATGTGGGAGCATACAACAGGTGCGGCTATTTCTATTCCTTTTCATGGATTGTTACTATTTCTACTCTTTTTCATGGATTGTTACTATTTCTACCCCTTTTCATGGGATTGTTTCTATTTCTACCCCTTTTCATGGGATTGTTACTATTTCTATTCCTTTTCATGGGATTGTTACTATTTCTATTCCTTTTCATGGGATTGTTTCTATTTCTACTCCTTTTCATGGGATTGCTGCTATTTTACACCCCGGACCTGGAACATTTTCAGATGTGCTTTTTGGATATTTGTGCTTTTCAAACTTCTTACCGGGTTGACCACTACCAGGTTGCCGTCGTAGGTCCATGTCCCCAGCTTCATACTGCAGTTCTGCAGGTCGAAGGGGAAGTGAAGCACAATGATCTCACAGTAGCTCTTAAAGATGGCCGGAGGGTTCCAGGTGATCAGACCTGTGTGCTCCAGCAGCACCTTGGTCTCATGGACGATTGCAAAGTCTCCATCTGCACTGCAGGAAGTGGAGAGGATTGACTCGTTAGCATCGGAGTCAATGGATTCCTATGGGCTCTTGCGTTAGCCTGCTAAGCTAACCAAAGTCTCCATCTGCACTGCAGGAAGTGGAGAGGATTGACTCGTTAGCATCGGAGTCAATGGATTCCCATGGGCTCTTGTGTTAGCCTGCTAAGCTAACCAAAGCTTCCATCTGCACTGCAGGAAGTGGAGAGGATTAACTCGTTAGCATCACAGTCAATGAATTCCTATGGGCTCTTGCGTTAGCCTGCTAAGCTAACCAAAGTCTCCATCTGCACTGCAGGAAGTGGAGAGTATTGACTCGTTAGCATCGGAGTCAATGGATTCCTATGGGCTCTTGCGTTAGCCTGCTAAGCTAACCAAAGTCTCCATCTGCACTGCAGGGATAAATTGACAAATGTTGTGGAAATTCCGTACTGAGAGAGACTTGGTCATTTCTTCAAACAATCATTTTTATTTAATATTGATGATTAATTATTGCAATAATGAAACCGTCAGCCCAACAGTCTTGACCATTGGACTGAGAGCCTTCCCTTTACAGACAATGCACAGTTTATATAGCTACTATCCAGAATACTTTGTTCCACCCCCCCCCATATAGATCGGGGGCACCATAAGCCACTTTGGGTTCATCCTCTGGTCATCTGCTGTCTCCCAGATGCCAGGATAATTAGAAATACTGAGTCCTTTGTTCTGTTCCTCCAGGCGATCTCTATCTCAGTTACAACCACCCCACATCCTGTCCATGGAATACATCTTCATCAGTGCACCACTGATCATAGAATATAATGTGTCAGTACAGATGTATCACCCTCTAGTATAACCCATGAGTGCCCAGACAAGCTGCAGGAAGCTAGAGTGGACACCATGAAAACTCAGCTTTAGCAGGCCAGTCTCACTCTTAGTTAAATATTCAATCGTTTACTATATCAAACAAATTAGGTAAGTATGTCATTTTTCTATTACACCTATTAGCATCAGGATCAATAGATTCCCATGGGGAATTGTGTTAGCCTGATTAGATCATCAGGGAATGCTGAAAACAACTCAATTATGCCAAACATGTTGTTTCAGGGGTGATAGACAAAAGTTGAGGTAGATTAAAGACAACCAGTTAAACGTAACTAAATGTCATCAAAAAATGTAATCTACGTAATTCCCCAAATATATTATTTCATGAGAGGGCCATAAACAATAACTAGTAATGTTGCATACTCAAAGGCTGAAATCTCACCTTTCTGGTAAAAATAGTTGTACATTGCTGAGGTGTCGTCACTTTGGAGGACACAAGTACAAATATGAAACAAATATGATAAAAATATTAAAAACTGTATGAATAATTTTACCTTTATTTAACCAGGCAAGTCAGTTAAGAACAAATTCTTATTTACAATGACGGCCTAGGAACAGTGGGTTAACTGCCTGTTCAGGGGCAGAACGACAGATGACCTTGTCAGCTCGGGGGTTTGAACTTGCAACCTTCCGGTTCCTAGTCCAACTCTCTAACCACTAGGCTACCCTGCCGCCCCAAATGAGGCTTGAAATGACTTATATGCTTTCTAAACATAGCATAATCAAATGATAAAACCACTAACTATAATATTTCACCTATGACTGTCTCTCTCTGAACCCTGCTGTCTCTAACTCTGAATGTTCGGCTATTTAAAGCCAACTGACATTTACTCCTGAGGAGCTGACCTGTTGCACCCTCTACAACCACTGTGACCTTGACCCTGCTGGTCCACCCGGCACAGCCAGAAGAGGACTGGCCACCTCTCAGAGCCTGGTTCCACTCTAGGTTTATAATCTCCACCCGGCACAGCCAGAAGAGGACTGGCCAAACCCTCAGAGCCTGGTTCCTCTCTAGGTTTATAATCTCCACCCGGCACAGCCAGGAGAGGACTGGCCACCCCTCAGAGCTTGGTTCCTCTCTAGGTTTATAATCTCCACCCGGCACAGCCAGAAGAGGACTGGCCACCCCTCAGAGCCTGGTTCCTCTCTAGGTTTATAATCTCCACCCGGCACAGCCAGAAGAGGACTGGCCACCCCTCAGAGCCTGGTTCCTCTCTAGGTTTATAATCTCCACCCGGCACAGCCAGGAGAGGACTGGCCACCCCTCAGAGCTTGGTTCCTCTCTAGGTTTATAATCTCCACCCGGCACAGCCAGAAGAGGACTGGCCACCCCTCAGAGCCTGGTGCCTCTCTAGGTTTCTTCCAAGGTTCCTGCCGTTCTAGGGAGTTTTTCCTAGCCACCGTGCTTCTACACCTGCATTGCT
>NC_143039.1:14387500-14400000 GCF_057628025.1 Oncorhynchus mykiss
GACAGACAGACAGACAGACAGACAGACAGACAGACAGACAGACAGACAGACAGACAGACAGACAGACAGACAGACAGACAGACAGACAGACAGACAGACAGACAGACAGACAGACAGACAGAGAGTACTGTGCAGTATGCTAGCAGGATTATCCCTTTACTAGAAGAGGGTTGTGATGCACAGATTACTAGGACCAAAATAGGACGTCTGTCCTTCTCACACTTATAAAAAGGAAAGGTGTTGATTGGGTGATCAGATCCTCCTCTATCTTCCTGTTCAAACAGCAGAGTGGATAGGAGAGGCTGGGCTGCATCCCAAATGAATCCCTATTCCCTCCAATGCACTTCTTTGGAGCAGAGCCTTATGGGCCATAGGGACGCAGCCTGATACTGGTCCCAAAGAGTCAAACAGCAGGCTACTACTGTACTATTACTACTATACTACTACTACTACTACTATTAGTATTACTACTACTACCACTATACTACTATTAGTATTATTACTACTACTACCACTATACTACTATTAGTATTATTACTACTACTACTACTACTACTACTACTACTACTACTATTAGTATTATTACTACTACTACTACTACTACTATTAGTATTATTACTACTACCACTATACTACTACTACTACTACTACTATACTACTACTACTATTCGTATTATTACTACTACTACTACTACAACTACTATACTACTGCGACTACTACTACTATTAGTATTACTACTACTACTACTACTACTACTACTACTACTATACTACTGCTACTACTACTATACTAATTCTACTACTAGTACTACTACTACTTCTACTACTATTATACTACTACTACTATTATTGCTATTACTACTACTACTAAACTACTTCTACTACTATTATTACTATTACTACTACTACTAAACTACTTCTACTACTATTATACTACTACT
Organism: Oncorhynchus mykiss; assembly: GCF_057628025.1. NCBI lineage: Eukaryota > Metazoa > Chordata > Actinopteri > Salmoniformes > Salmonidae > Oncorhynchus > Oncorhynchus mykiss. The sequence continues at coordinate 14,388,442 of NC_143039.1, forward strand.
ACTATTATTACTATTACTACTACTAAACTACTTCTACTACTATTATTACTATTACTACTACTAAACTACTTCTACTACTATTATACTACTACTACTACTACTACTACTACTACTACTACTACTACTACTACTATACTACTACTACTAATATACTACTACTGCTACTATTATTATTACTACTACTACTACTATACTACTACTACTATACTACTACTACTACTACTACTATTATACTACTACTATTCATACTATTACTACTATTACTACTATTATACTACTACTACTACTACTACTACTACTACTACTACTACTACTATTATACTACTACTACTACTACTACTACTACTACTACTGGCCCCTCATTGTTGGACATAAAAGACTGTAACAGCAGGAAATCAGCTCCAAGTGATTTTAATTTAAGAAATATGTCCCGTAGTATTCCTACGCATTATAGAGAGACGTGGTTGTATACAGATGTAAGCAAGCTTTGAAAGCAAGTTTTATGCAAACATTATACTCTACCTGTTTAGGCTTCTTGCAGTCAATTTGCAGTCTAAAAATGATTTGCAGTTGTGTTCCGGCCCCCCCCCACCCGACCATCCGCTCAATAGTAAATCGCCCCACGGCTCAATTTAGTTGTGTGATCCATGTCCCACTCATTGTTGGTTATCCAGGAAGGAAACAACTTGGTAGGGTTAAAGCCTCTGGTAGGATGTGGCAGCCAACCATCTGCTGTGCTCTTCTACTAATGGATGTTTATCTAATAGATGTTTATCTAATAGATGTTTATCTAATAGATGTTTATCTAATAGATGTTTATCTAATAGATGTTTATCTAATGGATGTTTATCTTCAATGTGGAGAATTAAAACAGAAGGATTTAGGATTGGAGATATATGAGTCCAAAATGGCACCCTATTCCCTACGTAGAGTACTACTTTTGGATGGAGCAGGAAATCAGGGACTCAGAGGGGCTGGGTGGGTTGGAGGGAGAGGATTCATGTGGTGGTGGTTCGTTAGGCACAGGCTACCTCAGTCACCAGACGTGACCTTGCATGCTGGTGTTGTCTTTCATAACAACAAGCTGGGTGGATGTTCCAGTTAGCTTCTGCAACCAGGAAGTGTTTTTGACCTTTGTTGAAGGCAGCAGAGCCCTTCACATTCAGTTCAGAATACAGTGTTTCCTGTGTAGAGAAGGGTCTTCCATTGGGCTAGCCTGTAGTGACTATGTGGTCTCTAACAACATACAGTATGCAGATGATACGTGTCCTAGGATCGGAGGACCTGTGACGATGATACGTGTCCTAGGATAGGAGGACCTGTGACGATGATACGTGTCCTAGGATAGGAGGACCTGTGACGATGATACGTGTCCTAGGATCGGAGGACCTGTGACGATGATACGTGTCCTAGGATAGGAGGACCTGTGACGATGATACGTGTCCTAGGATAGGAGGACCTGTGACGATGATACGTGTCCTAGGATAGGAGGACCTGTGACGATGATACGTGTCCTAGGATAGGAGGACCTGTGACGATGATACGTGTCCTAGGATAGGAGGACCTGTGACGATGATACGTGTCCTAGGATCGGAGGACCTGTGACGATGATACGTGTCCTATGATAGGAGGACCTATGCAGATGATACGTGTCCTAGGATAGGAGGACCTGTGACGATGATACGTGTCCTAGGATAGGAGGACCTATGCAGATGATATGTGTCCTAGGATAGGAGGACCTGTGACGATAACTACAAAATAATTAGCATCAGTGTGACGTCCATTGTTTGGCATCCAATGTTAACATTTGAACTACTTCCTTGTTGTCGACCATAATTTCCGTCTCTCACCTTGGCGTTCCTCTTCTCCAGAGTGTCCGTACCACAAGCCCCTGGGTTTGGAGGCTGGATCAGTCAGACCAGACCAGATCAGCTGCTCCAACGAGGATCAGTACACTGGCTGGTTCTCCTCCTGGCTCCCCAGCAATGCCAGACTCAACAACCAGGGCTTTGGGTGAGTCCCCTGCCCCATCCTCTCCCTCAGGACCAACCCCTGGTAGGGCCTCTATCTCCCCCTCCCTGTAAAGGAGGACATTGGTATTGACATTGTTCCTTTGGGAAATGGCTCTTCTGACCTCATTGGTAAAATAATGGTCCCCTCCAGGTCATTGTTTTTGCCTAGGCTTTAGCTCAGCGGGCTAACATAGTTTCCCCGGCGGTTCCCCTCCAGGTCATTGTTTTTGCCTAGGCTTTAGCTCAGCGGGCTAACATAGTTTCCCTGGCGGTTCCCCTCCAGGTCATTGTTTTTGCCGAGGCTTTAGCTAAGCGGGCTAACATAGTTTCCCTGGCGATTCCCCTCCAGGTCATTGTTTTTGCCTAGGCTTTAGCTCAGCGGGCTAACACAGTTTCCCCGGCGGTTCCCCTCCAGGTGTGCTTGGCTGTCTAAGTTCCAGGACAACAGCCAGTGGTTGCAGATTGACCTGAAGGAGGTGATGGTGGTGTCTGGTATCCTGACCCAGGGGCGCTGTGACGCTGACGAATGGATCACCAAGTACAGCGTCCAGTACCGCACCGACCAGAATCTCAACTGGATCTACTACAAGGACCAGACGGGGAACAACAGGGTGGGCCCATCATAAAGACCTTTTACATTTAGTCACTGAGAAGATGCTCTTATTCAGAGAGACTCACAGTCAATAAATACTGTAACAAAACTTTTTTACAATCATAACTTAGTTCATATACATACATCAATACATGGTTCATTATGACATCACAAGGCTTACACATGTAATAATGTCCAGGGATGTTTTTCTAAAACGACTTGTTTTGTTGGAGGTCAGCTTTCACATCAATAAATGAATGGTTCATTATGACATCACAAGATCTACACATGTAATAATGTGGAAGACAGTCTTGGGATTTATACATACAGTATATCAAAATCAATCCTTCTCATCAGATCGCATATTTCTTTGGTTCTGTAGCAGTTCAGTCCAAGGTGTTGTAAAGTGTAGTCCTGCTCGGTGAGGCAGGACATCTGGCAGGAGGATTCTCCATCTGTGTCGTCTCTCCTCCTCACACTGCTCCGTTTCTCTCCTCAGGTGTTCTACGGGAACTCGGACCGCTCCTCCTCGGTTCAGAACCTCCTGCGTCCTCCCATGGTAACTCGCTACATCCGTTTGCTCCCTCTGGGCTGGCACACACGTATCGCCATCCGCATGGAGCTGCTGCTCTGCATGAGCAAGTGTACCTGATTCTGTCTGTCCTGACGACCAGGGTCACACTCAGCAGGGTACAACACCGTGGAACGTTCAGACAGAAAATGTAATGAATAGAACTGACATGATTCTACATGACAGAAAGTCATATTGGTTCTACACAATATATTTCTATGTGACGGTCCTGTAATGATACACCATCCTGAACAGGCCCAAGGAGAGCCCTGGTCGTTCCCCTGGTCGTTCCCCTGGTCGTTCCCCTGCATGTTCCCTATGCCAAGGTGGAATCTACTGCTCTGGAAACCCTAGTTTCCTTCCCTTCCCCAAACGGTTAAGTAATATCTCTCTCCCAGGGATGGGGTTTATGTGTGAAAAGGTCCATTCTGTTTTCAGATTAGATGTGTTACAACAACAGCTTTATTTATGATTTGTTTTTTAATACTGAACATAAAGAGGTGGATGGCCAGGTGTTTCCACTTGGGGGAGGAAGAGAGGATAAATACACGCCTGTGAACCGACAAACACAGAGAAATTGGGGATGATTATGTGATGAGGAAAGCTCAGAGAAAGAGAAGACTACCAGTCCTGTGGTTAACTGGATGTTGTGTACTGTGTTGTGTACTGTGTTGTGTACTGTGCTGTACTGTACTGTACTGTGTTGTGTTGTGTATGTAGTTTGTGACAGTGATGTAGAGGTATCGTTCGTTGCTTGTTTTATTGTATTCATTTAAAGTTGACCAAAACCAGTTCCTGAAATAAAGACAAACTCTTGTACTCTTCTGTTTCGGAGTATCATTGAACAGTATTCCTGTGTGATATTCCTCTGATGTCCAGTTTAAATACACCTGTTTGTTTGTTTCGGAGTATCATTGAACCGTATTCCTGTGTGATATTCCTCTGATGTCCAGTTTTAAATACACCTGTTTGTTTGTTTCGGAGTATCATTGAACAGTATTCCTGTGTGATATTCCTCTGATGTCCAGTTTAAATACACCTGTTTGTTTGTTTCGGAGTATCATTGAACAGTATTCCTGTGTGATATTCCTCTGATGTCCAGTTTAAATACACCTGTTTGTTTCGGAGTATCATTGAACCGTATTCCTGTGTGATATTCCTCTGATGTCCAGTTTAAATACACCTGTTTGTTTGTTTCGGAGTATCATTGAACAGTATTCCTGTGTGATATTCCTCTGATGTCCAGTTTAAATACACCTGTTTGTTTCGGAGTATCATTGAACCGTATTCCTGTGTGATATTCCTCTGATGTCCAGTTTAAATACACCTGTTTGTTTGTTTCGGAGTATCATTGAACAGTATTCCTGTGTGATATTCCTCTGATGTCCAGTTTAAATACACCTGTTTGTTTGTTTCGGAGTATCATTGAACAGTATTCCTGTGTGATATTCCTCTGATGTCCAGTTTAAAATACACCTGGAGGAATCTCCACTTGTGATGTGTGAAAACCTTTTCCTGATCCCCCCCAAAAAACAATTCATGCCAGTTAACAGGGTAGATCCATGTGGTTTTAATTCTTATTTACAGTCAGAGACCAAATATACACATATATAAATAATGCTGTTTATGTGTGATGTCATGCAAATAAAATCCTGTGGGTCAATTTTAAACAAACAATCAACCGGAAGTGATTTATAATTCAGGATCTGGATCATCTGGAATTTAGGATCATCTCAAACTGATTTGCGTTTTTCTGCCATTTTAATCCTGTGACGGCGTGAAGGATTGTTCACTTCAAACAACCCCGAAACGGCAGTTAGGAATTATATAACAATGAGTTGACATAAACAGAGACATAAAGAGACATAAACAGAGACAAACAGAGACATAAACAGACATAAACAGACATAAAGAGACATAAACAGAGACATAAACAGACATAAAGAGACATAAACAGACATAAAGAGACATAAAGAGACATAAACAGACATAAAGAGACATAAACACAGAACCCCTGGAAGACATTGAGTTCTATTGGACACAGAACCCCTGGAAGACATTGAGTTCTATTGGACACAGAACCCCTGGAAGACATTGAGTTCTATTGGACACAGAACCCCTGGAAGACATTGAGTTCTATTGGACACAGAACCCCTGGAAGACATTGAGTTCTATTGGACACAGAACCCCTGGAAGACATTGAGTTCTATTGGACACAGAACCCCTTGAAGACATTGAGTTCTATTGGACACAGAACCCCTGGAAGACATTGAGTTCTATTGGACACAGAACGATGGTTACGACAAGTACCAGGATGCAACGCAGACAAGAGAAAAGTGGAACTGAAGTTCAACCCTGAAAGTGATGTTTCCAAACTGAAAAAGCCTGTATTCAACCTGGACGGTACAATGACAGGTGACGGCCCAAAGCTGTTCAATTAAAATGCTACTGTCAACTGTTAGTGTAGAACTCAATGATCAATTAAAACATTACTGTCAACTGTTAGTGTAGAACTGAATGTTCAATTAAAACATTACTGTCAACTGTTAGTGTAGAACTGAATGTTCAATTAAAACATTACTGTCAACTGTTAGTGTAGAACTCAATGTTCAATTAAAACATTACTGTCAACTGTTAGTGTAGAACTGAATGTTCAATTAAAACATTACTGTCAACTGTTAGTGTAGAACTCAATGTTCAATTAAAACATTACTGTCAACTGTTAGTGTAGAACTGAATGTTCAATTAAAACATTACTGTCAACTGTTAGTGTAGAACTCAATGTTCAATTAAAATGTTACTGTCAACTGTTAGTGTAGAACTCAATGTTCAATTAAAACGTTACTGTCAACTGTTAGTGTAGAACTGAATGTTCAATTAAAACATTACTGTCAACTGTTAGTGTAGAACTGAATGTTCAATTAAAACATTACTGTCAACTGTTAGTGTAGAACTCAATGTTCAATTAAAACGTTACTGTCAACTGTTAGTGTAGAACTCAATGTTCAATTAAAACATTACTGTCAACTGTTAGTGTAGAACTGAATGTTCAATTAAAACGTTACTGTCAACTGTTAGTGTAGAACTCAATGTTCAATTAAAACGTTACTGTCAACTGTTAGTGTAGAACTCAATGTTCAATTAAAACGTTACTGTCAACTGTTAGTGTAGAACTCAATGTTCAATTAAAACATTACTGTCAACTGTTAGTGTAGAACTCAATGTTCAATTAAAACATTACTGTCAACTGTTAGTGTAGAACTGAATGTTCAATTAAAACGTTACTGTCAACTGTTAGTGTAGAACTCAATGTTCAATTAAAACGTTATTAAAATGTTGTGCAAATATATGATGGAGAACAATCCAACGGATCACCTGATACACAGTCCAACAGATCACCTGATACACAGTCCAACAGATCACCTGATACACAGTCCAACAGATCACCTGATACACAGTCCAACAGATCACCTGATACACAGTCCAACAGATCACCTGATACACAGTCCAACAGATCACCTGATACACAGTCCAACAGATCACCTGATACACAGTCCAACAGATCACCTGATACACAGTCCAACAGATCACCTGATACACAGTCCAACAGATCACCTGATCACCGGTTATTAACACATCTCCATGGAACAGCACATGTCCAGTTGTCTGGCGAGAACTGGACTGTAGTGAGGCTTTGAGGGGAGAGGACATCTTTCTGAGGGGCAGTCTGGGACTTTGAGGGGAGAGGACATCTTTCTGAGGGGCAGTCTGGGGCTTTGAGGGGAGAGGACATCTCTCTGAGGGGCAGTCTGGGGCTTTGAGGGGAGAGGACATCTTTCTGAGGGGCAGTCTGGGGCTTTGAGGGGAGAGGACATCTTTCTGAGGGGCAGTCTGGGGCTTTGAGGGGAGAGGACATCTTTCTGAGGGGCAGTCTGGGGCTTTGAGGGGAGAGGACATCTCTCTGAGGGGCAGTCTGGGACAAAGTCAGATTGGTGTGCTCAGGAGGTGTGTGTGTGCTTGCACACGGTGTGCCGGTGTGTGTGCGTGCGCACGTGTGTGTAAGTGCGTTTGTGTGTGTGTGTGTGTGTGTGTTTGGCCCTGTCCGGGGGTGTCCTCGGATGGGGCCACAGTGTCTCCTGACCCCTCCTGTCTCAGCCTCCAGTATTTATGCTGCAGTAGTTTATGTGTCGGGGGGCTAGGGTCAGTTTGTTATATCTGGAGTACTTCTCCTGTCCTATTCGGTGTCCTGTGTGAATCTAAGTGTGCGTTCTCTAATTCTCTCCTTCTCTCTTTCTTTCTCTCTCTCGGAGGACCTGAGCCCTAGGACCATGCCCCAAGACTACCTGACATGATGAGTCCTTACTGTCCCTAGTCCACCTGGCCGTGCTGCTGCTCCAGTTTCAACTGTTCTGCCTTATTATTATTCGACCATGCTGGTCATTTATGAACATTTGAACATCTTGGCCATGTTCTGTTATAATCTCCACCCGGCACAGCCAGAAGAGGACTGGCCACCCCACATAGCCTGGTTCCTCTCTAGGTTTCTTCCTAGGTTCTGGCCTTTCTAGGGAGTTTTTCCTAGCCACCGTGCTTCTACACCTGCATTGCTTGCTGTTTGGGGTTTTAGGCTGGGTTTCTGTACAGCTCTTTGAGATATCAGCTGATGTACGAAGGGCTATATAAATAAATTTGATTTGATTTGATTTGTGTGCGTGTGTGTGTGTGTGTGTGTGTGTATACTTCTTCTTATTGTAACTTTGTCCTTGATGTTCACACTATGTACTGTAGATTAATGACTAGCCAGGGATAAAGATATCCATGACATTCATTCTGCCAATATCAGAAAGTTAGGCCTACGTATTTTACCCTTTAAAGCCAACAGCACAAACTGGTATGGTATGGATATCTCTGGTATGGATATCTCTGTTATGGATATCTCTGGTATGGATATCTCTGGTATGGATATCTCTGGTACGGATATCTCTGGTATGGATATCTCTGGTATGGATATCTCTGGTATGGATATCTCTGGTATGGATATCTCTGGTATGGCTATATCTGGTATGGATATCTCTGGTATGGATATCTCTGGTATGGATATCTCTGGTATGGATATCTCTGGTATGGCTATATCTGGTATGGATATCTCTGGTATGGATATCTCTGGTATGGATATCTCTGGTATGGATATCTCTGGTACGGATATCTCTGGTACGGATATCTCTGGTGTGGATATCTCTGGTATGGATATCTCTGGTATGGATATCTCTGGTACGGATATCTCTGGTACGGATATCTCTGGTACGGATATCTCTGGTACGGCTATATCTGGTATGGATATCTCTGGTATGGATATCTCTGGTATGGATATCTCTGGTACGGATATCTCTGGTATGGATATCTCTGGTATGGATATCTCTGGTATGGATATCTCTGGTATGGATATCTCTGGTATGGCTATATCTGGTATGGATATCTCTGGTATGGATATCTCTGGTATGGCTATATCTGGTATGGATATCTCTGGTATGGATATCTCTGGTATGGATATCTCTGGTATGGATATCTCTGGTACGGATATCTCTGGTACGGATATCTCTGGTACGGATATCTCTGGTACGGATATCTCTGGTATGGCTATATCTGGTATGGATATCTCTGGTATGGATATCTCTGGTATGGATATCTCTGGTATGGCTATATCTGGTATGGATATCTCTGGTATGGATGTCTCTGGTATGGATATCTCTGTTATGGATATCTCTGGTATGGATATCTCTGGTACAGATATCTCTGGTATGGCTGTCTCTGCTATGGATATCTCTGGTATGGATATCTCTGGTATGGATATCTCTGGTACGGATATCTCTGGTATGGATATCTCTGTTATGGATATCTCTGGTATGGATATCTCTGGTACAGATATCTCTGGTATGGCTGTCTCTGCTATGGATATCTCTGGTACGTGCATTTGTGTGTGTGTGTCCTTCATCAGGAAACAACAGGACATCTCAACAGGAATCTCCACATGGGGCCTGGAGTCTCTAATAACTAGATCAGCGGGTGTGACTGTCATGGTTACTGTACTGCAGAATGACCCTTTACAACAAGCAGTACCTTACAGTACATTCCCATCTGTTTGTGTTAACTGACCATAGACCATATGAGTTGAGGCCAGGCGACACGTGTGTGTCAAGATGATGTGGCAAATGATTACCTGTAAAAACTTCACAACCCTGAGCCATATAGGTATCTCATTATTTTATCATACATTATAACATTATATCATTTGTCTTTGTCCATCTGTCGTACATATATCTATATATAATCTCCATAACTCTGTGTCAAATCAGATCAAATAAATACATTCAAGTAAACGGACAGAACAAACAGGCTTTACTGTAACAACAATAAATAGAAATGATGAAAAACCTCCACAATTAAATGTTTTTGGATGAAATATTGAATTATTATTATTATATATATAGTTAGAATCTCATAATCTTTTTTACATTTATTTTTAAAGCTCTTGCAATATTACACAATTATTAATTCTACAATACTTATTAAATCTCCATTTAGGCCTACACATCGTTAAATAAAGTCATTTAATTTAAATCAAATAAAATGAATTTCATGAATAATATAATATAATATCAATACAAATTCTATCAAATGTTTGAAGCATCAAAAAAGGTCAGATTTTTACAGCCAGTCAGTCCACCTCCCAGTCATATAGTCCTGACCTTAGAGAGAGATACAGTATAACCTTCTGAACTCTATAGTCAGAGGTGCGTCTGGCGGCCAGCAGGCGGCAGTAGTGAGAGCCCAGAGTCCTATTCATTAGGGCACACAATTGAAAACGTTACAAAACGCTTCGCAACGCACCCACAAAAAAAAATAAGCTTTTCTTATCGGACAGTTGTCCATCTTGTCCCTCCCTGCTTCAGTCTGTTTTGTTACATTTTGGTGCCTAACCAACATGACGACCCTTGAGGGCAGAGAGACGTCTCCTCCATAGACATTTTTTCCTAGAATGGACATCCCCATTCAAGTCAATGGGTGGTAGAATTCTAATTCCATGTGGTAGAATTCTAATTCCATGTGGTAGAATTCTAATTCCATGTTCTCCTCACAGGGCTGTCTCTTTCAGGTCGTTGAGGTTTGGCATCCGTGACCTTGACGGTCTGGTAAAGGTGGGCCCGTTGGCGACCATTTGGTCGGGGTACGGCTGAGCCCCCTCTGCCCTGGCGAGGGCCGCCGCGTGCCAGTTGGACTCCATCTGCCCCTGTATCTGCCCCGGGAGGGGGTAACTCTGCTTCCTGTGGCTCTTAGACTGACCAGAGCTGGAGCTGCTGCTGCTAGGGTGTCCCTGGTGGGACCTACCGTCGCCTCTCCCATCGCTGAACACTCCCCCTTTAGAGGAGGAGGTGGGGGGGTTGGGGAGGTGCTGGAATCGCAGGTCGGAAGGAGGAGGGGGTTGGCTGGAAGAGGAGGAGGGGGAGAGGTGCAGGAGCCTGCGTAGGGACTTCAGGGGTTGGTTCTAAGGGGAGGCATAGAAAACAATCACCACAAAGCTTGTGAACACTAAGCGGGTACATCAAGGTGGAAAAGAACAATTCAGTTTAGAATTCAGGAAATTCAGGAAGTGAATTGAAAATTCAGTTCAACCAGTAAACATAAATGAAGTGTGACTGTGAATCCACCTGTTTCTCCTGAGGCCAGTCACTGACTCTCTCTCTCTGTCTCCCTCTCTCCCTCTCTCGCTCTCTTTCTCTGTCGCGATCTCGGCTCTGCTCGCGTTCACGGTCCTTATCTCGGGAGCGTTCGCGGTTCTTCCTCCGGCTGCCGTGGTGAGAGGAAGACGAGGATGAGGACTTGGCCCCCTTCTGGATAAACAGGTTGTCCTGGCTATCACCAGGAACCTACCATTTCACAACAGGAAAGGTGGGGGAGAGGGGGGGTTAACACTGACACAGTCAAGAACGATGGACTCAGGACATTTCAATAAACCTGAACACCCCAAAACATCCACTAGACCTCCAGAGGGAAAAAAGGCTAAGGAATCTACTCTGACTGCATTTGGGGTCTAGTGGACACTTTCCGAGTGCATTGTGGGTAACACAGCGTGCAAATATGATGAGCAGGCATCACAGGCACATCTCTGGATGGCTGTGGGTCCTCCATGCACCTCTCTCCTCCCCATTCCCTCTCCTCTCCTCTCCTCCTCCTCCTCCTCCCCTCCTCCTCCTCGATCCTACTGCACCAGATGCTTCACATGCTGTTAATATCATTGAGCGGAGCGGACGGTGACATCACAGTGACGACATCACATGGAATGAACCCAGGAACCAACCAGCACACCAGCTCTCAAACCCAGGAAG